>NW_027096435.1:0-40000 GCF_019320115.1 Miscanthus floridulus | reverse complement strand
TTGCCACTGAATTTCCTTAGTCTCCTCAGGATTGGTTCGATATGCAGCTCGGTTGGGCAAGATCGCTCCCGGAATCAAATCGATTTGATGCTCTATCCCTCTCATAGGTGGCAGCCCCGGGGGTATCTCAGCTAGAAAAATGTCCTCATACTCCTGCAAAAGGTTAGTGATAGCAGGAGGTACCGAGCTAACAATATCATCAAGTGAAAACATAGCTCATTTGCATACCAAAGCATAGCAAATATCATCATTAGAAATTTCAGCAAAGTCACATTTTGTTGCAAGCATAACACTACCCTTCAATTTAATCCCCTCAGCCTTAGAAATAGATGTAGACTTATCCTTTTTAGGTGGGAAAATAGAATTAGCAACTTGCTGATTTTCAGATTGAACATCATTCAAACTAGCAGCGTGTTCTCTATCAGCTTGTACAATTTGAGCAGGGGTCAAAGGTACCAAAGTAATTTTCTTTCCTTTATGCACAAAAGTGTATTTATTACTTCTACCATGGTGTGTAGCATCATTATCATGTTCCCAAGGATGACCCAGTAAAAGTGAACAAGCTTGCATAGGTACCATATCACAATCAACAGAATCAGCATAAGAACCAATGGAAAATGAAACTCTGCAAGTTTGTGTTACCTTTGCTTTACCAGAATCATTTAGCCACTAAATATGATATGGACATGGGTGTGGGCGTGTGGTCAAGCTAAGCTTCTTGACCAAATCAGAACTCACCAAATTGTTGCAGCTACCTCCATCAATAATGACACGTGCTCGACGGTCGTTGATGACGAAGAAAATCTGGAATAAGTTATGGCGTTGTAGCTTCTCAGGTTGCTGGACTTGTGAGCTGAGCACCCGCTATACAATAATGCTCCTATAGGACGCCGTGGCCTCGTCACCAAGGATTTCACCGTCCTCCTCATCTGCATCTTGGTCTTCTTCATCCTCAATGTCAGAGGTGCTGATGTAACCATCTTCTATAGCAATATATGCCTGCTGACTTAGGCAGTCCTTCTATACATGGCCAATGCCATGGCAGCGGTGGCACTGAATACCCGAAGTGCGTCCTGTCGATGCAACGGATGAGGAACTCTTGGTAGGCACCTGCAAAGAATTTTTACCTGAATCTGAAGGTCATGCGGGAGGTGTCTTAGGTGTAGCGGAAACTCCAGAGGCTGTTGGTCGCTTGCTCGCTGGTGGAGGCTTCCAAAAAGTGGTTGGCTTAGTTAGCCCCGAAGATGGTGCCGAGCGTGGTGTGTATGTGCTGGTGCTGACCTTGCTCTTGCCCTGTTGTTCACGCTCCTGCAATTCCTTTTTTGCAAGCATAGCAAACTGAAACAACTGGTTGACAGTGTTAAATTCTTTATAATCAACAATGTCCTGAATGTCACACCTCAAACCAGAATAAAAACGACAAATGGCATCTTTGTTTCCCTCTACAACACTACAGCGCATCAATCCCTTTTGGAGCTCACCATAGTAATCCTATACAGATTTATCTCCTTGTTCTAAACGCATCAATTTCTTACGCAAGTCTCTATGATAAGAAGGAGGAACAAAATGATCATGCATAGCTACCTTAAGTTCTTCCCATGTACCAGGTAAAGCATCCTGTGTAGCTAGCCCATTCCACCAAATAATGGCAAAATCCTTAAACTCACTAGTAGCTTGTCTAACTCTATGCTACTCAGGTACAAGGTGGGCACTAAACTTTTGTTCTACCATCATCTCCCAATCAAGATATCCCTCAGCATCATAATGACCCAAAAAAGATGGTATTGTGAACTTAATCTTAGCATAAGGATCATCGGGCACACGGTGATTATTACCTTGACGGTGGTGGTGGTGGACACCAACCATACCTGTCATGTTGCGGTGAAGACGTTGTCGTAATCTCTCTTGTTGGATAGCTGCTTGACCTATGTTTCCAGCGGCATCATGCACCGTGTCTTGACCATCGGTGTTGCTGCCGAAAACATCGTTGTTGCCCTCCACAAAGGTTTCCAACTCAGTAACCTTGTCGGTTAGCGTGGAAATTCGCTTGTCCAATCTCTTCATGCTATTGCCAATGTTGAGTTCAATGAGTGCGTCAGTGATGGCCTTCTTGATGGCCTCATTCATCCTTTTTTGGGCACCCTCTACAACAGCTTGTAGTTGCTCTTGGCTGACACACTCGCTGAAACCCTTAGGATTGTTATCTGCAGTCTGTTCACCTCTTGCCATTGTAAACACAAAAACCAGGAACAAACGGTGAAAGTTATCCCTACCAAATGACTACGTGGTTGCAGTGGTGTCACTTTTCACAACAAGTGGAAGCGTCTTACCAAGCTCCTACCAAGTTCTTACCAACGCAAGCAGTGGCGGTACAACCGGCGGCTAGTTCATGATACCTGTGAGGTAGTGGTACCGAGATTGCAAGGCCCTTTGTCTATACTGATCTGAAGAATTTGTGGAGCTTGGAAGAAAATAAAGAGTAATATGTATATCTAGCACACAAGTCAGTAACAGAAAGTAATGTTGAATTATAGTCCAAAGTACTTGTTCTCGTTGCTAGTCTAAAGTGTTGCAAGTACCAGGTTGTGACAAAAGTATGGTGGATAGCAAGGTGATAGGTATGAAAAAAAACAAGTATGATGGATGGAAATAGCAACACAAACAAGGAACCAGACAGTACACGCAAACACAGCTCACTTTGGGCTTCTCTATGTGCTCCTCTAGATATTGTTCCTCTTTTGCCCCTCTCTTTTTTCTATTTTTTGGGTTGTCGTTGTTTTTTTGGGAAATTTCAACTTTTTTATTTTATTTTATTTTTGATATTTTTCCTTTACTTAGGAGCACAAAAGAAGTAACCATAGAAAATATGAGCTCAAACAAGTGTAAGACGTGGCCTGTGGAATTTTCAGAAAACTAGATGAAAATCGACAAAAACCTTGTGACCATGAAACGAGGATCTTGTGACCACTTTTTGACCAATCTAAAAATTCTGAACCACAATAAAGCAAGGGATGGACGGATCCAAAAAAATTTTCTGATCGATTTGCATATATGGAACGTCGAAAATGGAGTTCGTATGCGAAAACTGGACCAGTTTTAAGAATTGGCTCCGAATTAGAGGACAAAACGGGAACAATGTGTGCAAAATTGGTCACAACAGCCAAGATTTGATGGAAACGATGGAGGAAAACACACGAACTGGACTCTAACATGACCTAACCAGCAACAAGACCTCGACTAGGACACAAACTAAACACGACGGACTCTAAAACTGAAATATGCAAAGGCTATGGCGTGGAAGGTTCTAGGATAGGAAAAACGAGTATGGCACTGGACTATGGGACGAATACGAAACACTCAAACTAGGGAATAAAAGTGAACCTGACGGTATACCTTAGCTCTTATTACCACTTAATGGAGACAGGGATCCTGATCTTCCGTCAGGTGATGGTAACTATTGTTGTGGCGGAGAATGACACACCGATCCGGCTTTAGATCGAAAGATCGAACCCTGCAATCTTAGCACCATAGCTCCTCTGGTTATCAACCAAGTCATGGACCAAGTTGACCTCGCCAATAAGGCTAATCCCTGCCTGCGCAATGAAGAACACAAGCAAGAACAAGAAAGAATGCAACCAAATTGCAGTTCAAAGATTAATCTCACGAGTTGGGGTCTTACAAACCGAAGAACGGCGAAACTGTTTCTTGACAGAATAATCTAAGCAAAACCCAAACCCTAATGGAGGGGCGGCGGTTGTTTATGAAGACTCTAGGGTCATGCAAGACCCCTGGACGCGCCCCTAATGGGCCCAAACTCGATACATGGTCCAACAGACCAAAAGACGGTGTCGTAGCACCCTGGCAGATTCTGGATGCTGACTTGTTTCGACGATTACTGTTGATTCTGAACATCTTTTGATGTGAAATCACTTGAATTGGCTTCCTTATCAAATTATCTTTCCATCCATATGTGGATCATCGAAAACGGAGTCCGGATGCGTCCTGGATGACCAGTTTAAGGCAGACTAGTCCTGGAGGCCGAGGTAGACTCGAATTCATGTTGGACTAGGCCTCCAGCTTATGTTGGACGTCCTTGCTGGTCATCATCACCTCCTCCACGTCCTCTTAGTCCCTCTTGACCCTCTCCAATGTTCCTAAGCAAGATAACATCATTAGGTAGTAGTCTATTCTCAAAAGTATGAAAAGGATTGCTTAAGAACGAGCTCACCTGTAAATTGAGTTGACGCATTCGAGCCCGGGTCATTGGACCTTGCATGATGGTTGAAGGATCAGCTGGTACACCCAAAGGAGTGATGTACTCATCACTACCACTAGCGAAGCGAACCACTAGGACACCTGCTCTGTAGGAGAAGCATACTGTGCTGGTGGTTGTCCCTGACTCTAAAGCCCACTAGGCTGTAACGCTGGAGTCATGGAAGTGATGACTGGCTGACCAAGCTGGGGTGTAGTCTGTGGCGGTGGAGCCCCAATGGCAGTCACAACATGCTACATAAATCCAAGGAGCTACTGCTGCATGAGGATCTGCTGCTGATGCATGGCCTACTGCTGCTGCTGTAGAGCCTGAGTCTGCTGATGTATAGCTAGCTGCTACTGCTAGATCTACTGCTGCTGATGCTGGAACTCATCCTGCCAAGTCTGGAACTGAGCGAATGTAGCAGCTGTCTCCTAAGCCTATCATGCCTGGTCCTACCTCATCTGCTCCAGTATAGCAAGGAGAGCAGGGTCGGTCTATAGGGCAGGTGGCACTAAGCTGGAGCTACCGGCCTCATGGTCATGTCGCTAAGGAGGCATCTGAGGGATGGGCTGATAGTCATCATTAGAACTATCACTAGGGTTGCTCACGACCATCCCCTCCTACTAAGCAAGCTCCTCCTCCTCTGTAGCTGCAATGCCTCTGATGATATCATCCTGCTGGGCTATAGACTCTGGCACCTTAGGGCATCGACGTGGCTGACTAGGTGCTATAGGTGTACTGTGCCTGATCATCTGTGTCATGTTATAGGCAGGAAACTCTATGGTGGCATCACTGTACTCAGCAATCATCTCAGGCGACTTCACTGACACAACTCTATGGATAAGAAAAGTGACCTAGTGAGCATAGGGTAGTTGCCTATGACCTCTGAAGCCCTTAGCTATAGTGTCCTCCATCTCTGACAGAAGGAGATCCCAGATGTCGAAGACTGTCTGCTGCATCAGAGAGTTGAGAAGCCAAAGCTCAATCCGAGTCAATCCCTCTCTGTATCCCATCCTCAGGAGTAAAGTCCTTCTCATAACTGCCTCAAGCATGTGAGCAGTAGGCATGAGATCACTAGGGTTCCTCCTCGAACCTTCACCAAAAAGCTCAGCAAAGTAGTGATGCACCAAGTCTGGAGGGGGTACCAAGCCACCATGAGGATGTCTGGGGGGTGCAGTCTGTCCATAGCACACCTCATGGAGCCTGATTGGCTGCTCCTAAAGCCTAAGAATCTCCCTGGCCCTGGTGCTCATCAATCGATAGTCTCTCCCACCGAATGCAAAGTGAATAAAGTGATGGTGTGGGTCAATAAAGAGAGAAGCATAGAACTGTCAAACACAAGGTGGAACATATAATCTAGTCCATCCAATCAGATCTATCAGCCCTGGCAGATATGCAAGGTAGGGGCAAATGTGCTCTCTAGCTGCTGCAACAATAGACTCAATGCTGCATACTCTCTGTGGTCTGAAGACTGCTCCACTGTTCAGATAGGCATTGTAGAAGTCCTCCTATAGGGGGTATAGAATCCCTCTAATGCTCTCTCATCCCTCCTGGGTGGAAACCATACCTCAAAGTCAACAAACCTCAACTGCTACACCTGCTTGGCCATGGTGGCCCTCAAGTCAAGATGGGTCACTAGAGGCGGACCCTATGGTCTAGGCGGTGGATGAGAACCCCTCCATTGAGTGTCAGCCCTCAGCGTGACTGGGGCACGAGTATGACCAGAGCGGCGAGGTTGTGGCTGAGGTGCCTACTCTGTCTCCTTGGCCTGCTGGCCCTCCTAAGTCTGCTCTGTCAGCTCTGCTGGTGGGGGCTACTGTTGTGGCTCCTGCTGTGACTCCCCCTAAGGCTGAGGATCCACAATGGGAAGACGTCGTCCTACCATCATGATAGTCCTAGGTGGACTACCATGAAGACGCTCAATACGCTCAAGTCTAACCTACACCTCTAGTGACAGATGATCTACAATAACTCCACTATGAGCTCCTCCTCTCTCGGCATGCTCTACGGCCTCAGTGACTATAGCTGCTCTGGCTATCTCTGCATCAGGGTACTTCTGCTTCTTTGATGCAACCTTCTTTGTCGCCTTGCCTTTAGGATTTGCAGGCAAGCGAGGTGGATGCCTCGGATCCTCATCTTTGGGACCACCACCGACATTCTTCATGCGAGCCATCTAAAAGATCTGAGGAAAATCAACTACCACTGATAGGAAACAACTGCCTCTGATACTTTTGAGGCTTGGCCTCAATCCTTACTCATGAGCTTGGCCTCGAGTTAAACTATCAACTGCCACACGATCTCAATGGCACCAACTCGCTGCATGATGGAATAGATGGATATACAAATAAATACTACATATCTAATAGATGCGAAACCCTAGGAAGCAAGAAATTTGGATATAAAATTGAAACACGGGGCATTGCTACCTGATGAACCAACAATCTGAGGAGAAAAGAGAAGTGATCCATGGGAGGCCACCGAATCTAGGGTTAGGGATTGCAGTGGAGGATCAACGATCCAATACGGTGAATCGACGGCCCTATGAAAATAGTGCTGTGATGAATGGCTAGGTCATGGCAAGTTTGCGATATGGATTGCTAGGTTACGATGGCAGGGCCTTACCAGTGCTGAATCGGCAGTGTGGGCGCAGCGGATGAGCTTGATGGCGTGGAAGCACGGCGGCGCTGGACTAGACCTCGGCAAGCGCGGCTGTGAGGCTCGGTGGTGCGAGGGAGAAGCTGGCGGTGGCATTGGAGCAGGGGCTATGGTGGCGCATGGGTGAGCGGCGAACAGGCTGGCGTTGGTGGCACGCGGGTAGGGCGGCGGCTACGGTGGCATGTGGACAAGCGAATCCGGTGACCTAGGCATGGCTAAGGCGGCGGCGTGGAGCTAGGGCAGGCATGGTGGAGATTCGGTGGTGAATACGGCGGCAGGTAGGTCAAAGCCTCGATGAAAATAGGCTTATAAGGTGCCCCCCCGCATGAATCAGAAAAGGAAATGATGAAAGAGTCCTAAAACCGCACGAAAACCACTGACCGGATGCTCTAGTGGTAGTGACCGGACGCTACCACCCAACGTCCGGTCGATTCCAGAGAGGTCCAAATCCTATGGAATCACGACCAAATGCGTCCGGTGGACACCAACCAGACGCAGCCAGAGTCCGGTCACCTAGCCTTGATGTCTTCATGATCGACCAGACGCTGAAGCACCTTCTAATCGGACACTGGGAAAACACTGTTTCAGCGTCCGATCACTCCTTCGACAGCAGGTTCACCTCCTATGAACTGACCGGACGCTGGACACCAGAGTCCAGTGCAGTGTCCGATCAATCCTTCAACAAATCTTCAAAGTCCTTCACGCTGCCTATTCACAATCAAGTCCCAACTCCAATAAGATCCAAATAAACACAAATTAGGACTAATATGAGTGACATCTCTCAAACCCTCAAGTTTTGCAAAATATTTTGCCTTACGCTATAATTCTTTTTAAGAAAATAGTCAATAAGAGGGCGATTTAAGATAAACGACAAAACAACATTCATGCTTATGCAATGCAATACTTAAAAGTAAATCTAGTTGCTTGTCAAGTTTGATCCAAGGTTAAGCTTCTTCACTCGCTTTTCGGCGGTTATCTTAGCCATGTTAGACAAGCCCTATATGCATTATAAAGCATTAAACATGTTGTATATTACAATGCAATGCAAGGGACAACACAAGCTCAATTTTTAGTGAAGTTGCTAAAATCAAGCACATTGAGTTCATTCCGCAATCTACAAAATGTTGCCTCATCTAGCGGTTTAGTGAAGATATCAGCCAATTGATCCTTGGTCCTTACACCTTCTAGTGATATATCATTTTTAGCAACATGATCTCTAAGAAAGTGATGGTGGATATCTATGTGCTTGGTGCGAGAGTGTTGAACCAGATTGTTTGCAAGTTTTACCACACTTTCATTATTGCACAAAAGTGGTACTTTATCTAGAGCTACACCATAGTCTAGCAAAGTTTGTTTTATGTAAAGTATTTGTGCACAACAAGCATCCACGGTAATGTATTCTGCTTCGGCGGTGGACAAAGCCACACTATTTTATTTCTTGGAGGACCAAGACACAAGTGATCTACCAAGCAAATGGCACCCTCCGGATGTACTTTTTCTATCAACTTTGCATCCGACATAATCCGAATCGAAATAGCCAATTAATTCAAATCTAGCTCCTTTGGGATACCAAAGGTCAATGATTGGTGTGTGCTTAAGATACCTAAGGATTCTTTTACGGCAATTAAATGAGTTTCCTTAGGATTAGCTTGAAACCTAGCACACATATATACACTAAACATGATGTCGAGCCTAGATGCGGTCAAATACAACAAGCTACCAATCATAGAGCGGTAGAGAGTTTGATCAACCAGGTTACCTCCCTCATCTAGGTCGAGATATCCATTGGTTGGCATTGGTGTCTTGATTGGCTTACATTCATCCATCTTGAATCTCTTGAGAAGATCATTAGTGTATTTCTCTTGAGAGATGAAAATCCCTTCTCTCATTTTCTTGACTTGAAAACCAAGAAAGAATGTAAGCTCTCTAATCATTGACATCTCGAACTCCTTCGACATCAATTCACCAAATTCTTTTCATGAATCTTCATTTGATGATCCAAAGATGATATCACAGCATACACTTGACAAATGAAGATATGCCCATCAAGCTTCTTGGTGAAAAGTGTGGTGTCAACCTTCCCAATGATGAAGCCCTTCTCAATAAGGAAGTCTCGAAGGTGCTCATACCAAGCTCTTGGGGCTTGCTTAAGCCCATATAATGCCTTGGACAACCTATAAACATGATTAGGATATCTAGGGTCTTCAAACCCAGGAGGTTGATCAATATAGACTAGTTCATTAATAAAGCCATTTAAAAATGCACTTTTCACATCCATTTGATAAAGTTTTATTTCATGATGTGATACATATGCAAGGAGGATACGGATGGCTTCTAATCTTGCAACCGGGGCAAAGGTCACTCCAAAATCCAAACCTTCAACTTGAGAGAACCCCTTTACAACTAGTCTTGCCTTGTTCCTCACAACAACACCTTGATCATCTTGCTTGTTTTAGAACACCCACTTTGTTCCAATGACTCTTGCACCTTTTGGTCGCTCTTCAAGAGTACAAACTTCATTGCGAGTGAAGTTGTTCAACTCTTCATGCATGGCATTTATCCAATCTAGATGTTGAAGAGCTTCTTCTACCTTAGTAGGCTCAAAGCAAGAGACAAAAGAGTGATGAGTAATAAATTAAGTAAGTTTTTGAGATTGAATCATTACACCCTTTGATAGACTCCCTATGATGAGATCTTGTGGATGATCTTGAAGTAGGGGTGTATTTCTTCTATTGACCACTTGAGAGGGGAGGTTGTGGAGCATCAACATCTTGTGCTTGTACCACCATTTGTTCATGGGAGACATGAGTATCTTCATTTTCTACTCTCTCATCTTTGTTATCATCTTGTGGCACACTTGATGAAGAAGGTGGATCGATCACTTGTACATCATCTTCATCATCTTTAGGCTTGATGTCTCCAACCGGAATGTTCTTCATAGCCTCCCTCAATGGTTCATCACCTACATCATCAAGATTCTCATGTGCTCCTTGGGAGCTGTTAGATTCATCAAATTCCACATCATATATTTCTTCAACCAAGCCGGTGGCATGATTAAATACTCTATATGCTTTGGACTTTGATGAATAACCAATAAGAAAACCAATATCACAACATTTTTGGAACTTTCCTAGGTGTTGCCGCTTCTTGTAGATGTAGCATTTGCAACCAAACACCCTAAAGAAAGAGACATCTAGCTTCTTCCCATTGAGCAACTCATAAGGTGTCTTACCAAGAAACTTTTGAAGGAATAGGCAGTTTGATGCATAGCATGCGGTGTTGATTGCTTCCTGCCTATAGACCTTCGGGGGTGTTGTACTCATCAAGCATTGTTCTAGCAAGAGTGATCAATGTCCGATTCTTCCTCTCAACTACACCATTTTGTTGAGGAGTATATGTTGCGGAGACTTCATGTTTGATTCCAACTTCATCACAATAAGCTTCTATGTTTGTGTTGTCAAATTCTTTCCCATTATCGCTTCTTATCTTCTTGAGCTTCACTTCAAATTCATTTTGTGCTCTCTTGGCAAACTTCTTGAAGCAAGATGCAACTTTGGATTTGTCATGAAGGAAGAATACCCATGTATACCTTAAATAATCATCAACAATCACAAGACAATAAAGATTTCCTCCCAAACTCTTATATGTTGTTGGTCCAAATAAATCCATATGAAGGAGTTCTAGCACTCTTGCGGTTGACATGAAAGTTTTTGTTGGATGGGTATTTGCATCTTGCTTGCCGGCTTGACATGCACTACAAAGCTTGTCCTTCTCAAACTTCACATCCTTCAACCCTCTCACCAAATCATTCTTCATAAGCTTCTTGAGTGAGCTCATTCCAACATGGGCAAGTCTTCTATGCCATAGCCACCCAAGTGTTGTTTTGGTGAATAGGCATGTCTTCAAGTTTGCATCTTCGAAGGTGAAATCCACTAGATATAGGTTGTTGTATCTAAATCCTTTGAATATCACTTGTTCATCATCCTTCTTAGATACAACAACTTCCTTCTCGGTAAACAAGCATTAGAATCCAAGATCACAAAATTGCCCAACAGATAGCAAATTGAAGCTCAATGAAGCAACATATAACACATTGGAGATTGAATGATCATTTGATATTGCCACTTTGCCCAATCCTTTAACCTTGCCCTTTGAATTATCCCCAAATGTGATTCTTTCTTGTCCATCTACTTCTTCATCTAATGAGGTGAACAAACGAGGATCACCGGTCATATGTTGTGTGCAACCACTATCAATAACCCAATGACTTCCACCGGTCTTGTAGTTCACCTACACACAAGAGATCAAGCTTTAGGAACTCAAACTTGTTGAGGGCCCTTCACCTTCTCAACAAGTGACTTTGCAACCCAAATTTTCTTAGGCCTATTCTTATTGGGAGGTCCTAAGAACATCACTTTCATCTTTCTACTAGAATCCTTTCTAAGCATGTAGTGAGCATTGAAGGCAAAGGGTCTAGCATGCTTGGGCAAGGGTTGTGGTGATGGAGTTTGGCACTCATGAGCAAAATGGCCTTCTTGTCCCACACTTAAAGCATCTCTTCGGCTTTGGCTTTGGCTTTGATTATTGTTGTAGAGCTTGAGCCTTCTTCTTCTCTTGATTTGCCATGTACCCAATGCCACTTCTATCCATCTTCATGATTGTGTTCATTAAGAGCTCACTTTGAAGGTGCTTGCCTCTTGTGAACTTGCTCATTCCAATCTTAAGATGCTCTTTTTCTAACTAGAGCTTCTTGTTTTCTTCCTTGAGAGCATCATTGTTCTTTTCTTCCTTAAGCTTCTTGTTCTCATCTTTGAGCTTCTCATTCTCAAGGATCAAACCATCATCATGAACAATAGTTTCTAGCACAATAGGCTTGGTGGCTTTGAGTTCTTCAAATTCTTTCTTGAGCTTCTCATTATCATGCTTGAGCTTGATGTACTCATCATAGTCATTGCACTCAACCACTTTCTTGCCTTTGCCACTAGATCCTTGATCAATGCTCTCATCAATAAGATCATCATATGATGTAGCTATATCAATCTTAAGAACATCATTAGTGGCATCATGTGGCTCATTGGGTAAAAATTCTTGAGCAATAACAAGGGTATCATGATTAACCTTAAGAGTAGTGTATTCATCTTTTAGCTTGTTGTGGCTAGTGATGAGCTCTTTGTGCACCCACTCAAGTTTATCATGTTTATCTTTAAGCTCTTTCTTAGAAGATTTGAGCTCCTTGAGTTTGGATGATATAGCATCATTTGCTTCTCTAAGCTCAACACTAGCCTTTTCGGCTATCTCACATTTAGCTAAAAGAGAATCATTCTTAATCTCAAGCTTTTCATTCTTAGCTCTAGTCTTTATAATGATCTTAGTGTATTTCTTTAGTAATTTATCAAGATCATCATAAGTAGGTGACTCATATTTATCATTGCTATCACTATCACTATCATCATTATGAGCATGATCATCACCACTACTATCATCATCATGTGATACCTTGCGTTCACCCTTGGCCATAAGGCATAGGTATGTAGAGGATGATGGCGGTGAAGGCGGTGAAGATGATAAGTCAATAGCAATGGCGAACACCTTCTCATTGTCACTTTCATCATCAGATGATCCACTAGATGAATCAATGTCCATGAGCCAATCACCGACAATGTAAGCCTTTCCACTCTTCTTCTTCTTGTGGAAGTCCTTCTTCTTGCCATCTCTTTTCTTGTATGGCTTGTTCTTTTTCTTCTCATCTTCATCTTCATTGCTTGAGTCATCTTTCTTGCCCTTGTTCTTATTCTTGAACTTGTCTTTCTTGGGCTTTGTGCATTGATGAGCTAGATGGCCAAGTTTGCCACAATTGTAGCAATCCATCTCGAAGATTGGCTTTCTTCTTGAGCTTGTGAAGAACTTCTTCTTCTTGCCATCGAACTTGATGCCACTCTTGTTGAGCTTCTTTAGCATCTTGGCGGTCTTCTTCACCATGAGAGCAAGGCTTTCATCATCAACTTCATCTTCACTTGAGCTTTCATACTCAAGGCTTGCCTTGCCCTTCTCTTGGCTAGCTTTGAATGCTAAGTCTTTGTCTTTCTTCTTGGTAGAGGATGAGCCATCTTATGGCATGATGTGCATGTACATTTCATGAGCATTGATCTTTCCCAAGATTTGTGTCAGGTGTAGCAGTGGAAAGATCACCTTGATGTAGCACGGTCACCATATGCCCATATTTGTCAATGGGGAGGACACTCAAGATCTTTCTTACAACATCAGATGGTTGCATTTGAGTGAGTCCAAGCCCATTGACTTCCTCTACAAGAACATTCAAACGTGAATACATTTCATTAGCACTTTCTCTAGGAAGCATTTCAAAAGAGTTGAGCTTTTTCATGACAAGATGATAGCATTCCTCACGCTCACTCTTAGTTCCCTCATGGAGCGCACAAACATCCGACCATAGTGCATGGGCGTCTTTGTGGTTCCTCACACGATTGAACACATCTTTGCAAAGGCCTCTAAAGATGGTGTTTTGAGCCTTTGCATTCCACTTCTCAGTAATTAACCTCATCGCCGTGTAGGTTAGTAGCATCCTGAGGTTTTGGGAAGCCTTGTGAGGCAGGCTCTAAGAATACCAACATCTAGAGCCTCTAGATACTGCCTCCATTCAAATTTTCCAATAAGCAAAGTCATCTCCCTCAAAGATAGGAGGAGGTCCATCCACGTGAGACATCTTGCTCTAGGAGGTTAAGCCTAAATATGTGAGCACAAGGCTTTGATACCAATTGAAAGGATCAAGATGCCCAAGAGGGGGGGTGAATGGGGCTAATTCTAAATTTCTTCGCAATAATTAAGTCCTATGGTTAGCCCAATTAACCCCTTGTGCCTAAAAGGTGTTTCTAATTGTTCTACCATACAAAAGACTTGCAACCTAAGTTCCAATCCTACTCTAGCATGGCAATTCTAAGAATGTAAAAACATGAATTGAATTGCACAAAGCAAATGCTCAAAGTAAAAGAGAGGAAAGGACGCGATGATGTTTTGCCAAGGTATCGGAGAGTCGCCACTCCCCACTAGTCCTTATTGGAGCACCCGCACAAGGGTGTAGCTCCCCCTTGATCCAGTGTAAGGATCAAGTGCTCTCTATGGGTTGATTCTTCGACACTCCATCACGGTGAATCACCCATAACCGCTCACAACGTGAGTTGGGTCACCCATAAGCTCCACCGGGTGATCACCAAACTCCCAATCACCACCAAGCCATCTAGGTGATGGCGATCACCAAGAGTAACAAGCACTGAACTCTCACTTGACCATGACAAGCCTAATGAGAAGGTGGATGCACACTTTGCTACTCTCGATCTTCACTAATGAGGTCTCTCTTTTGGATTCTCAAATCTCAATCACCTCACTAGGACCTTGCTCTTCTTGGCACTCTCTAAGGTGTTTCTCAGTTGTTGAAATGAGAAAAAGTGACTCCACACATGAGTGGAGCTTCTATTTATAACATGGGCTGAAAAACAAACCGTTATGTGCCTCTGCGGGGTGACTGGATGCTCCGGTCATGTTGACCGGATGCTCCAGTCAGTACACCCTGAACTCTAGGGTTTACAGTGTGACCGAGCGCTGCCAGCAGTCTGGTCAGCACTGACCGGACACGTCTGGTCATAATTTACCCTCTCTAGAACCTTACTAGAAATGACCGGACATTGGCTCTCAACGTCCAGTCACTTGACCTTCCAGCGTTCGGTCACATCGAACGATTTCACCTTAGTCAAATGAACTGACCGGACTCTGCACCAGCGTCTAGGTCACACTGAAGCCAGCGTCTGGTCAGTATTTGACCCTCCATTCACTTCCAAACCTTGATCATATGTGAATGAAGTTTGCTCCATTTGATCTTAGGCATATGTAAGAGCTACCTAGTGCTAGTTTGAACAAGTGTGCACCACACCTAACTCATTAGACTCACCTAGGTCAAGCTACTCATCCATACCCCCTTAATAGTATGGCCAAAGGAAAAATAAAGTCCTAAACTACTCTAAGTGTCTCTTCAACTCCAATCGACACTTAGAACTAGCTCATCCTTAACCTTGTCGTTCATCCTTTTGAAAACCAAAATGATTTCCATCATAGGGGCATGACAACCATGATTGCCCAATCGACCTCCATTACCGTGACCTAACTCAATTGTTTCTGCAAGACACATGTTAGTCACAGTAATCACATATTGTCATTAATCACCGAAACCCAACAAGGGGCCTAGATGCTTCCAGGGGCACTTAGTGATTGTTGCGCTAGTGGTTACCACCCTATCATTTGACCTTGGCCCCCTCCTATTGGCTTCGTGAACAGTCTTGTAGACCAAATGGATAGTAGTTCTTACTTCAACATCTTCACTTTGTCCATGTAGGAGGATGCTCGACAAGGGAGTCTTCTGGATGACTAAATCTCGCGTCCTGCTGTAAGACAGCAGACACTTCTCATGGAACTCCTCCGCTGCCTACTCATTGAGTGCCTTCTAATCATCAGGTAGGTCTTCAAGGTTGACCTTAAGGATCATTTGTTGTTCATGTTGACAATTGTGGTCCCATCGGGCATGCCAAGAGCATGTTGACGTCAAAAAAATCCTTGTCACCAACACATGAAGCAAGCCAAGAGAAACCACATGTAGCAGATGTGATAGAATCGTCCAATTTATAAGAGCACAAGTACAATGGCAGCCCGTAAGCGGTCGCACTATCATACTTGAGCCCATATAAACCCGGTAGACCATTGAGTAATAAACCCAGTAGACCAGTTGAGTACCACGAAGGGTCTCGATTCATCGCCAACATACAACCAAGATCATACATGATTCAACATACATGCCACAATGTTACATAATGTTCACAAATACATTGCCATACATCATAGTGCAATTACAGTTAGTACAACCCAAGTTCTAAATACAGTAGTAGTAGCAGAAGCAAAGTAGTTTTAAAACCAACATCTCACACCATTGTTTAATACAGGCCAGTTCATGATCACCACCCACAAAAGCATCATAGATAAGATATATAAGTAGAAGCACCATGCTCGGGGCCTACTCCTCATCCACAGCGGGATAGAACCAATTCTTACAATAGCCATGAAAGACTATGTTATCTGCAACAAGTGGGAAATAAACCCTGAGTAGAAGAAGGTACTTAGCTAGAGTTACCCATCATAAACCAAAATAAAGTGACTCCAAGGGTCATGCAAGGCATTATAAGTGGAGCTAGCTTAACACCATTTTGCATAAAAAGCCATTAGTTTAGCTATACATTTTATAATTCAATCATCAAGTTAATTATAGCTATTCATCTCTGGATTAGCAACTAACATGTGCCAAACATGTGGAATATCATTTAGTAGCATAACAATAGTAACCATATCTATTCATTAGAACCATCATATTCCATAATCCAATTACTACGATGAAGGGGCTCCATCAAGTTTCTCACTATCCGGGAGAGATGGCGATTCGAATCATTTGCAACTAGCTAGGAGTTTATTCCTAACATAAACCTAGACATACCTGCACCATGGTAGCCTTAGGTCACCTTTGGAACAACTCAGGTCCCATTTGTGGGTTGGATCAGCACCGCACAATGAGGGACACTACCGAATGCTAGGTCGATCGAGACTCTAACCTAGCCCTTGGCCTCACATCCTTACTACCTCCACTGTGCGCACTCTAATAGAACAAGACCCATCCTGAGTTGACCTACTCGGCTTCACAGTCAAAACGAGTTATCTGGCCAGCTAAGTGAGAGGCATGCATTCAAAATGACAAGAGGGCCTCCAACGATGCGGTCCTTAATCAGCACAAACGGAATCACATGAGTCAATCTACACATTGACTCCACCCAGCCTCCAGTTGCATTACCCCATGGTTCTGTTCCATGATAGCAAATATAGCCAACCGTGTTCTAGTATCCACCTATATCTCATAGGTGACAGGAATTCACCAACTTCTATTGGTCTAAGCATTGCTAAGCATATATTCGATCCTAGACCTATATAGGGTTAAAGGTATATATATCTGGACAAGGTAGTTCTATGCATCAAGTGTTTCCAAATCAATTCTTACAACCTAATGCATCAACTATAAAGGACTCAAGTGATATTTTATAAAACATAGAAGGCTTAAAATGCTCCAGGGCTTGCCTAGGATCCAACACAAGTCAGTTTAGTTAGCTTGCACCGCCTTGGTGACATCTCTGGTCTTAGCACTTGCATAGTCCTTCTATCTTCGGGGTAGGTCCACCCAACACCATCTTCGGGTTCGGCTCCAACATCACATCCTTCATGTGGTGCATATAGAGTACCTAGATGAGATGAAAAATGGAAGTGCATGAATGCTAAGAATGGTAATATGAGATGCATCACATAAGAGCATTCAAGACAAGCACAAGATTATGCAAGACATAGGCACCTAGAGTTATTTAACTAAACATCAACCAAGCACAATAGGTGGATATAGCCAGCATATCAAGCATGACATACCCAGTTAACTTAAGTTCAGCTATTGCAAACATTTATCAATCAAGAACTAACTAACAAGTTTAGCCAAACAAGAGTAGGCTAAAGCAATCACCTAGCCTATGTACAGAAATCTAGACACTAGCATAGTAGTCACTCATTGTAGTGATAACTAGAGTTACAAGCATTCAATGAAAGTTATCTTGGACTTTCTAGATAGATAATGAAATTTTCTACAACTTTGTTACTCATACCAAAAGCTAATTCATAGGTTAACATGATCAAATATGCCAATATTTTAGGTCTGCACAAACAAGGACAGAAAACTGATAGTAAATTTAGAGATGCATAACTGGAGTTCTAGACATTCAGAAAACATGATTCTTAACTTTATGGAAAGCTTATTAAGTTATCTATAACTTTCTTATTATCATCTTAATATTATTCTACAACTACCAAGGTCAAACAACAAAAAGAAATCTCTATCCAGACTTGGGACAGAATCTATCACTCCACTTTGAACTAGTTATAACCGGAGTTCTAGACCAAAAAAAGTAGTGCTCTTAGATATTTTGGAAAGCTTAACAAAAACACCACAACTCTCCTATTATCACCAATACATGATTCCATGTTTAAGTAAGTCAAATAGTACAATCATTCAGGTTTGTTCAGAGGATATGCAAAACCTGATAGCAAACTTCTAAAATCTATAACTCCTAAACCATCAGACCTAAAATCATGAAATCTTTGGACAAGCAAGATAAGGAGGTTATCTACCACTTTTATATTCACCACATTCATAGAAAACATCATTTGCATCATGAAAATAATTGCATAACCAAAACTATACATGCAGCCCAAACAACAGAGGCATACTATATTTTTCTATCATTTAGTTGCTACAAACTAACATATTCTTGACATATATGCTATCCCAAACATCTTGGAATCATATTCAAATGATCATAGCATGTAGGAATAGCTACAAGCATCACATGACAATAAATACAAGTATATGCTAACAACATTCATCCTCTACTCTTATAATGCAACTTATATATTATTTTTAGTACTATATGAGAACAACTAGTTTGGGGATGAGACTTTTATGAGTGGTAGATGTTATCAAAACATGGCTACTGTACAAATTTCACATACTCAGGTTTTATAATTTAATTACTACAAAAAGCACAAATTGCCATTGCAAGAAAGCATGCGAGAGGATAAATCTAAATATCAACATTTTCTATAAACACATAGCGATATTAGGGTTTCTTAGGCCACAATATCACCATGCAAATGCAAAGGAACACATTTCACATTTTTGCACATATAAATTATTTATAAACCATTTAAAACAATTTATTAAGCATTAGTCAAGTTAAATAAATAACTCAATCATACTACATCCAAAATTTAGGGAATTTTAACCACAGCTCACACATGCCATTAGTATACTGGCATAAAATTTTTAGGTCATTGGGAGCAGTATAACAGTACAAATGATGATAGCAAGCAGAGCAAGCTAGAATTAACCATTAATCATGATTAAATCATAACATCATAAAAATTGTGTACAAAAAACAT
Organism: Miscanthus floridulus; assembly: GCF_019320115.1. Taxonomy (NCBI): domain Eukaryota; kingdom Viridiplantae; phylum Streptophyta; class Magnoliopsida; order Poales; family Poaceae; genus Miscanthus; species Miscanthus floridulus. The sequence continues at coordinate 21,009 of NW_027096435.1, read as the reverse complement.
GTTTAATATTTTTGTTAGCTAGCACATGCCAAAACAAGACTCACAAAACTAGAATCACATTTTTAGGACATTCCTACCTCAAGATATGCATCTGACAAACTTAAAAGGATTTCTAAAAGCATTTTACAAGAATAAATAAAAATAGCAGAAACTTTGTGCTAACACATATCATATTATGACTCTACTACGTAGATCTACTCACAAGGATTCCAAATCATCTTCATTTGCTATTTTATTATTTTTCTACAATTTACTATGATTTTCCAAAGTTTTAGCCAAAAAAGAAAAACACATTTGCACTGAGGACCCTGAACTTTCATGAAAGCAGATTCCAGCGAAACGGTCCTTCTAGGAACTATTCACAAGAGTCATGACTTCTGTAGAAAACCCCTTGGACTTGTTTCTATTTGAACTCGAGGTCCTCCACGCTAATCAGAATAGAGGAGGCGGAGGAGGATCACCGGCCAGCCGATTTCCAGCCGGTGAGGTCGTCGTCGGCATCAGAGAAACAGAGGGGGAGCACTAGGGGGCTGGCACATATACATGGGGCTTCTCGGTTTAGCTAGAGATGGCCCAAGGTAGCCTAGGCACAAGCGCCTCCGGCCTTAGGCACGGCGGCAGAGCGCTCCGGTGATGTTTGGCTTGGGCTGAGCGGATGCACGAGATGGAGCAAGATGAGGCGAAGGCGATGGTGCACGCGATGGGGCGCGAGGGAGCTTGGAGGCTAGGAAATGGCGATGGCCATGGAGCTCCACTACTCGGGCATGGTGAGTAGAGAGAAAGGGTGGGAGGAAGGGAGAGCAGAATGGAGAGAGGGAAGCGAGCGCTCGGGCTTTTCCCCTCCATGTGGCGCAAGCATTGGAGAGGTGGCGAGCATGCGAGGCGAGCTGGCGAAGTAGCGCATGCATGGGAGGCCATGCGGTGCTTTCCTTCTATGTGCAGTCAGCCACTGCATCTTCCCTGATTCAAAAATCTAATACCACCCCAAAAATACAACTGAAATATCAATCTTCCTCCCTTTATAATTCCTAATTAGTTCAGTTTTGGCACAAGCTATAGTAACCAAAGTTGTAGAGCTACACGAGATCTCCAGCTTTGCTTTAAGTGTCAAAGTCTGGTTTGGCCTAGTTGGAGAGATACAAGGATCCAAAGTGGAGTACCCGAAACTGAAACCCGAATTCAGTTAAAGTGCTTGATTTCCATAACATCATGCTGTTTTTGAAACTGATTTTGGAGACTCAAACGTGGTCCAAACTTAATGACACTTGTTTTGATGTTTCCTTCAAAAAGGGTACTTCGACTCATGTTAAGGAACCCAAGTGAGCTGCCATATGAATTTGGAAGTTAAAATGTCGGGAACATGTCAACTTACTGCTACTGATTAAGGACTGAGGAATTATGGTGGAACCAAAACAACACTGGATTTGAAGTTGAGGACACTGTTTGAGCCACTTAGAAGTTGCATCAGGTCTTGGTCCAAAAATAAAGTGTGTAGCACTCCACTTAAACTTAAACTTTTATTTTTGGATCAAATCATGTTGCTTAACTAAAAATCCGAGAACACGAGATGCCAATCGAATTGTTACTAATCCTGGACTTAGAATATTTCTAAGTCTAAAAATAGCCACAAATTCAATCTTCGAGCCTCTGTTTGCTTGTTTCCAAGCTGATTTAGGGTATGTTCCAAAAACAAAGTTTGTTGCACCCAAACTAAACTATAACTTTCATTAAGGGTCAAACCTTGTATCTTGAACAAAAACCATTCCTTTACCTTGGTCAAAGCAGCAACATCAACCTTTCATAACTTTTGTGGTAAAGTTCAATTAGAGTTACTTAGGTAATATGGCAAGGTTTGGTCGACATTACATCTTCTCATTCACTTAGTAAAGCAATTCAAGCAAGGGCATAACTTGTCATTTCATGTGACTTCTTGATTCCAACTTCACAAAACTTTTCCAATCATCAATGTGGGTGGAAATTGATGTGAGGCACATAAAAAGGGGCACCTTCAACATTACTCAGGTATATATCTGAAAAAGGGTTTACCATTAAACACAAAGGTGTTGTGTTTATTCTCAAAAGTTCAAGTGGGGCTCATTTTCATAGATTTGACCTTGACACCTTCATCACCACTTCTGAAGATAAGGAACTAAAGCTCCTGATTACCACATAACATGTCATGTTTGAGCTCAAACCCACTGCTTAGCAAGTGGCTAACACCTGGGGTGTTACAGCAAATACTAGGCTCTCCCCGGACTTAGGAGGACACCAGACTAGATGGTTGTGACCTAGGGCATGCCAGTCAATTTGACCCTATAATTGACAAGGAGACATGATTCATTAGTAATTTAAGGCGAAACATTCTAGGTGTTTGTCCTAGATAGTTCCAAATATATGGCTAAGTAGCCAATGAAATAAGGCTATCGACTAGAGAGTCGATATCAGCATGTTTATGATGCATGATAAGCACAAACGAGCATATCAGCAATTATCATTTACACAATTGTATAGATCTAACTAGACGATGATCATGAAAACATGCAAAAGATGTAAAAAGATAGGCATGAGAGCATTCATATTAATTGAGAAACATATTAGCTTTTAACTAGGACAAAAACAAGTAAAAGCATAGGAATATCCAATTATTCTCAATCACTACTACAAATTGACTTATCAGTATTGCCACTTTCACTGCCATAGCGATAGAAGCAACTGTGTTATGCTTCCACTACCAGTTGGACCAATAGCGAGGCGTCCTGAGGAAGGAAACCTGGCAGTTGAAACTTCTATCCACCCACGGGTTAACAATAGATGCGGCAGTAGTATTTTCTCTATCACATGAAAAACCGAGCCAACTGGATAGGCGTTCTGGCCACCGGCCCTACATGACCGCTTAGTCTACGATGGTAGTAAATGGAGTGAGTTTTTCCCAACTACCCCCACAACACAGTTGCATCACCATTCCACTTCTCCATCTTCAAGGTTGGCGCATTCTTCCTCTCTCCAAGTTTATGTGAACCATTGCACACCTTGTGTAGTGCCACCGCCTCCTCCCACACAGTCAGTGTATTGTTCCTCTCGCAATTTGTGTGAAGTATTGAACACCTCATGCCACACCGTCGCCAGATCTAAAGGCAAGGGTGTTTACACCAAAATTTGGGAGAAGAACACAGGAACTCATAGGCTTCCAAGATTGTGCCAATCAAGGAATTGATTGCATAAGGATCGATATCAGCTGGTTCAGGATATGACACTAGAATCGACTATCTTTGAATGACAGTCAGCAGATAACGATGATGAGCTACGATTAGCAGTCGAGGAGATACATATCGGACTCTACAAAAGGGGAAAGATTAGGGTCCAAGTTATCTTAAGATAGGAATATTTTCTTCATGCCGAAGATTGTACCGAGTCGTACTTGAGTAGGATTCATAGTTTAGGCTCTGGGTATAAATATTGAACCTCGGCTATTGTAAAGACACACAATCAATCAAAGACAAGTTACTTACTTTTTTCGGCTTCGGCCACCCCTTAGGAGTAGGAGTAGAGTATATCTTGGCTGACTTCTTCAGCGAGCAGGGCTGTATCGGTTTAGGTCGACCTCTGGCTTGTCTGTAAGTACCATCATGGCTTATACTTTTATTCGTATGGCTGCATTGATCCGGTCGACCTCCACTATGGCTCTAGTATAAGCTAGTTATTGACTCTTGTTTAGTTCAAGTACGGCTACATCGATTCCATCGACCTCCACTGCTCGAACTAGATTAAGGTCAAGTTATCGGCTCTATCTAAGGGTGGCGTCCTTCGGATAGATTCATTAAGTTACCGATATTGCTTATTGCTTTCATTATTTATTTAATTATAGCAATATCACTTCGCCCTATTGGGATTGATCTAGATCAGCCTTATATCTTGTTTAACCCATTGTTTATTAATCTAAACTAATGTAATCTGTACTTTAAACGATGAGTTATGTTTTATCGGTTGTTTTATGTCAATCTTGATCATGCATAGTATGCGGTTAAGGCATGTCTAGTCTTGAGTAGATATATTGGCTAACGAGAACCATTCCATGGCCCATTATCATGGCCTATGTGATTTTGCCTCACACCCCACTGTTAGCACCGTAGAGTGGGGATCGTTATTTGGTAGATCTATTCCTGATAGAGCATGACTTTAACTGTGCACTATGGCTGAATCGGTTGTTTTAGCCGATATTGAGTGCTTTCACATATAGTTCATGTCATGAGACTGTTGAAGTCAAGATAGGTTGAAAGATATGTTAGCCCCATGATCTTATTATTGTATTATGGCCTACATGATTCTGCCTCATGCTCCACTGATATTAGTAATAAGTTAGGGTCGTCAAATCTATTATTGTTTTTATGGCCTGCATGATTCTACCTCATGCCCCACTGGTCATAGCAATAGATGAGATCTAATATGTTCATTAGATTTATCTCTATTAAATGGTTGAATGATGATGAACTGTTTCTTTTATATAAAAAGGAATTCGGTTGCTTGCAGTCATTGGCTTAATATAGACTGATTAATGTTGATATCCTATTGCCATTGACTAATATTTGTCCAAATAACAATATTCATCCTAAATGATAACCAATTTTTCTTCCATAATTCCATGAGCTTCAACTGATTTATTCTTATGAGTATGCTAGAATCGGCTATTTAGTCGATCTCCTTCCAAATCGGCTCTCAGAGCCACACATTTGGGACTGTCTGGCAACACTGGCATGTTCCGCCTTAAATTACTGATTAGCTTTCTCTCCTTGTCAATTGTAGGGTCAAATTGTTTGGCACATCTCGGGAGGAGTGCACAGGATCGACCATCCCTGTGTTGAAGCTTGGTGGATCTATAGCTCCATCGAGCAGACCCTTCTGGCTTGCTCGTGTGCCCTTGGCACGGGATGAAAATTTCATGCCGACACACTGTTCTGGCATGCCTGGTGGGACCTCACAATCATCATGGTGGCTTACAATAACAACGACATCCTTATGGTACCTTATGAAGACTTACTTGATGGAGATAAAGATGTCATCAGCAAAGCTATAGAAGAATTTCAGAACAAGTGTTTATTGTCCTACACAAAAATACATGACAATATGATTGTTTAGAAATATCCACTACCAAGAGTTCTATTGCATGGGTAGACAGATGCAGATGAAGCTGAAGACAGACATTTCTTCACAGAAGCTGTAAACAAATCTGTTCGTGATACCATATCAAGCCATAATGAAGCTTTGTTGGACACATTCCACAACACCATGAAGGAGGTGTTTCATGGGTTTCCTGTTGATCAGATGGTGCTGGCTTATTACAACATTCCACATTCATTCGACTTAAGGGACTAATCAAGTCGGTACCAACCATCAAGAAGCAGCACCAGCTGGTGATAATGATGTCCAGGTAGTTTAGAGTTCATCTGAGCAAGCTCAAGGTACTACTACAAATTAGATATAGTATAATCCTAGATCATCAGTGCAACATGTGCAACACCGACAGGGTAAGGTCAGAACCAGATGATTAATTTTGGCACATCAGGCTACATGCCATCGTCGGCTCAAAAATAGCACCATCAATTCAAAGGATCCATAGAGATATAGATCCTCATGTCTACAATCAGAGACTTCAAGCAGCAAATCAGCAACGGACCCAACAAATAGAGATTTCATAGGGGTATCATTATGGCATAGATTATAACACCCTTCACATGATTCTGAATCCAGGGTATCATGGCACATGGGATTTCAATCCATAGATGGGTCAGTAGGTGTAGAGAAATCTAAATTCAAATGCTGATGAATTGTTGCTGAGAGTGACCGAGATGATGAAGAATCAGTTTAGTCTAAAGCCAAAAGGATTGACCTTCTCGTACAAATGCCCATATCTAGAATGGTATGATTTGGTTGCCCTTCCTATAAATTACAAGCTCCCAGAGTTTGCCAAGTTCACTGGCTAAGACAACACAAGCACAATAGAATATGTCAGTCAGTATCTTACACAATTGGGCGAGGCATCCATTGAAGAGGCCCATCGAGTTTGTTTCTTCTCCTTATCCCTGTCTGGGCCAGCCTTCACTTGGTTTTCATCACTGCTAGTCAATTCCATTGCCAATTGGGCTGACTTGGAAAAGAAATTTCATACATATTTTTATACTAGGACTAGAGAAAAAAAAGATTACCGATTTAACAACTATGAGGCAGAAAACTAACGAATCGGGCACTGAGTTTCTTTAGAGGTTCTAAGAGACCAGAAATTTGTGTTTCTCATTAAACTTGGCTGATGATCAGCTAGCTGCTTTGGCCATGCTAGGAATGTTGCCAACATGGAAGGAGAAGCTGCTAGGACAAGAATTTGACAACTTAGGTCAATTGTCTCAATGAGTGGCAGTGCTCAATAGCCAGTTCTAGAATATACGTAGAGATACCCGTTTCTAGAAAAGTACCACTGATGGCCGAAGCTTATAATCCATATTGAGTCGATAACAGCTATGAAGATGAAGAAGAAGAGGTTGCTGCAGCTGAATGGAATTGGGGCAAAAAGACAGTAATGGTGCCAAATCCTTAGGGAAGATGAGGCAAGGAGAGCTATGACTTTGACGTCACAAAATTAGACAAGCTCTTTGATTTCCTGCTTGAGAAGGGATAGATCAAGTTGCCCGATAATCATGTTATGTTGCCCCCTGATTAGTTGAAGAATAAGACATTCTTCAAGATCCATAACGCTACTTCTCATTCCACTAATGAATATAGGATTTTCTAGCAGCATATAAAGAGGGCTATTCAGCAAGGGAGGCTCAAATTTGACACGCCTCAAAAAATGAAAGTTGATGATAATCCTTTCCCAGGAGATCAAAACATAGTCGATGCTAGGCTGCTCAAAGGAAAGACTAAGGTCCTGACATCAACCAAATTGAGAGAAGCTAGAACAGTCGATCCTAAGATGAAAATATCGGCTGATGAGTACAGAGAAATTAGAAGACGTCGCGACAAGCAAAAGAGCCGATATGAGCAGGGGAAACGTCAAAAGATAGGGCGACAAAGCCATGGGTTATATCTCGGATCCTGCTGAATAAGTGGTAGTGGCAGAAAGAAAAGGATTATCAGCGTTGGTTAGAGGAGCAAGAATACCAGCGTCAACTCGAAAAAGAGAGGTATGAAAGGGAACAAGCTGAATCACATTGGAATTTCCCTTTCTTCAGACATTGCTGGAACGAAGGTTTGAAGTTCTCTATTAGACATGACTATCCAGAATGCAGCGAGCAATATTGGGAATTCAGGCAATCTCAAAGCACCCGCTGGTCTATCCATGCTCGAGATGAGTATCATCATGATAACATGGATCGGCGCTTAAAATAGAAGTGTTCATGATCAGATTGGAAAATGAGTTGTTGATCAGAACTGGGCTGATTATGAAGAGGAGAGTAATGAAAAACAATATGTTTGGCACGAAGGCCAATGGTGTCCAAGAGGTTTGACAAGAAGCTAGAAGAGAAGGGTGCAACGCCTAAGGAATAGAGAGTTGGAACAGGCTCAGGCATCTGGTAAACCTCAACTATGGTGTGCTAGTCAAACAGCCGATAAAAGGCAACCATCGGCTAATATTCAAATGGCTTTTCTATTGCCATCAGAGTTCATAGCTCTGGTAGATCAAGAAGTTTGTTCGGATTTTGATGAATCAGGGTATGAGGAGATAGTTGCCAAGTTGATAGTTATACATCAAGCAATATTTGATAAACCAGTCAAGCATTGGCATTTAAAGGCTTTATATGTGAAAGGTTTTGTTGATGGAAAGCCGATGAACAAGATGTTGGTGGACAGAGGTGCTTCTATCAATCTCATGCCTTATACCACTTTTTGTAAACTTGGTAAGGGACCAGTAGATCTGATTGAGACTAACATGATGCTCAAGGACTTTGGGGGTAATGCGTCTAACACCCGGGGGCAATGAACGTTGAACTAATAATCAGGAATAAGACTCTACTTACCACATTTTTTGTCATTGATGGAAAAGGGTCATACAGTTTACTCCTTGGTTGTGATTGGATTAATGCAAACTATTGTGTGTCATCGACCATGCATTAGTGTTTGATTCAATGGCATGGAGATGATGTCGAGCTGGTTCACGCTGATGAGTCTATGAGTATCGCGATAGCCGATCCAGTCTTCTAGGAACTAGGAGACTTCGAATGCCTTTCTGGCAAGGTATGGGAAGGAGGCTTCATCAGAATTAATAATGAAGGCCAACAGCCGGTTCAAGCAATCGGCTCTGAGAGTTTGTTTTAGTAGATAGTCATAGCTTCATGTCGGCCATTGGATTTGAGAAGAATAAGCATTGATCCTAGAGATAGGCTTAGGCCGATGTATGTGAATGCTAAGTCAAAACATAAATGCAATTTAGAGTTGATGGATCTATTAAAGGAGGTTTTGTTTTGATTAATGAGATGCTTGGCCTGGATTGATCGATCATTTAACTTTTGGTCTGAAAAGTTCTGGTGCAACCTATCAATAGCAATCAATGAAATATATTTGAAGGGATATTATCCTAGCATTTGATCAACACTTGATAGCCGATTTGTTTTTGGCTCTAATAGCCGATACCAGAAAGGTATCGCCTCTAGTTCAAAAATAAAGATCTTTGAATATATAAAAGTCGATACGATATGTATCACCTCCAGAGCAAAAACAAAAAAACAAAGACATTCATGACACATACAGGGGCATTGCACTGAGACATATTCATGAAAGAACAGAAGGTTTCATTCATTAGTTTTCCCTAAATACAATCTAGTTGAAGACCTTGTTCACCACATCCTGAGCGGATGTGATATCCACTACGGCCTCCGCCGCGACAAAAAACTCCTCAAGCAAATCCTCATGCTCCTCGGGGCCATTGCCCATTGGGAAACCAGTCTCCATGGCATGGAGCTCGTACCCAGTCTAGACTTGCACCACGGTCCGCGCCACCGTCGTGCCATGACGAACGTCATGGAGGGCAATCTCCTGAATGCAGGCTAGAATGTCATGGAGGCGAGCATTGATGAGGGGACCCTGAGCATTGATGGCATCTGCAGCCGCATTCGCTGCTAGTTGGAGGGACTCCAACTACACCATCAGGGCTGATGATCACAGAAATGAAAGAACTATCAAGATAAAGATAGTGGAAATCAGAATAGAGGCATCCCTGAAGTTTGTCTTACCTACCACCATGGTGTCAGACTCGGCTAGCCATGCTCAGACGATGTTGTTCTCCTTCTCAGCTGCATGAAGAGTAGCCTGAGAGACCCCGAGGTGGATCTTCAGCTAGCCATTCTCCTGAGTCACCTCGGAATAGCGGTTCTGAGCCACCCTCCACTCTCGGAAAAAACGTCGGGCATCATCGCCATTGTACAAGTCAGAGGAGTGCGATGATGAGGCCGGCGCAGAAGATGCAGCGTTAGAGGGCTTGTCGGCCCTGGGAAGATGACAAAGACTGTCGTTCAAAACAAATCTATAGGCAAATTAGAATAGTTCATCGTCACAAGCAGAAGATGTCGATCTCACCTCACAGTGTCGAAGGCGCTAGTTCACCGGCATACTCTCTTCTGAAATATCCTCCACCACGCATTTGCTTTGGTTGTCCTCATCCGGCCATGAAGGATGATTGGATCTACGAAAGGGAGAAAGAAAATCGCTATGGGGTTTTGGCAGGCTGAAGGAGTGCAAAGGAACAGTTACTGAGTGGAGATGTGTTCAAGGCCAAAGCACTCGGGTGGTATTTGAAGCCATAGGAGCGAGGAGGTGGATGCCTCGGGACGTGCAAAAGGACAACCGTAATTAATAGAAGACAAAGTGCCACCTCACTAATGCCAAAGAGAATATGGCACCAGGGTGACTAAAAATGAAAGATCGAAGGGTTCTCTCAATAAAGGCCATGTTTTTAGACTTAATTAGATTAAGATTAGAAACCTGAGATCGGCTATTTTCAAAATCAGCTATTTAGCCGAAACAAGAAAAACAACGAGACGATGGAAAGCATGGTTATCATTGGTTCCACACAAGATACATGTTAACATACAGATTACAAGTCTAGAACATCCTAGATTGTGTTTAGTACTTCTAGCCGGATAGCATCAGCTTCTGCAATCTGTTGCTTATCTTCTTCGGCTGATCCAGGAATGTCCTCAAGGCCACTGTGGATGACCCTGCCTTCTCTAACTTTGGCCAATAGTTCTTGCTTCTTTTGCTTAATGGCATTGGGTATCTGAGCTAGGTTGGACTTGTGGCAGTTGATGGCAGCATTCATGTTCTCTAGCTCCTTCTCAAGTTCTGCACACTTGGTTTCCAATTGAGACAATTCTAGATTGATCCTGGGGGTGGAATTCTTCAAATCATCAATCAAATGTGCCAGCTCTTTAGCCTCTTGCATGTTGGAGTTCCTCTTGGCCAATAAAGTCTCATGGTTGGACAGATTCCTCTGAGCCCTTTTCACCTTCAAGGCCTGATCTTCAAAAATAGATAAAGATGGCAAGACCCTAGAGAGAGTGGGGGATGGATTACCCTTAATAGCCAAGAAGACTCTCTGCATTAAGATAGTGCCTTAGACTAGATGGGCTATGTTCTTCTCAAATATTGGGAATATATCCCTTAGCCAATTTCTGGTCTCTTCTGGTAGAGCATCCTTCGAAGAGGTGGCTGATGAGCTGATTTCATCCTCATCCAGATACTCTCCAAGATTAAAGGAATAGCTCAGAGCTAGGAGATTGAGTGCCTATGTATAAGGAAATCTCGATTAGGAGGTTTGAGTCAGTTCATAACAAAATGGATGGTTAAGAAGATACCGTACCTTCTCTGAAGCCTCTATCTAAAGAGGAGGAACAACTGATGATGCACCAATAACATCTGGTTAAATCGGCTCTGAGCTTTCAGCGTTGGTATCTATAGTGTAAAGGAAAATTTCTATTTCATGATTATCATAGAAGAATAAAAGGGGCATATAACCTCCTTACCATCAGTTGCATGCTGAAATGGGGAATTGACTAGTCTGAGGGTCAACAACAACAAGATCACCTTCGACATCGATGGGATCATTAAGTGGACTGTCAAGCTCCTGCTCTTGCATAGGTGTTTACTTAGAAAGTATCTTGGCATAGTAAGAAGTCAAATGAAGGATGAAAAATTGAGTAAATCAAGAAGTTAAAGAACATACTCTGATAAGCATCTAGAATGAAACTTACATTTTCTGCTGCTGTGGAGGCTTCGGTTATTTTAGCCGAAATCAGCTCCTCTTGAGGATCAGTCGATGGAGTTTTAGTTGGTGCTGAATCAAACACCTGGGATAGCAGTTCCTCACCCAGAGCGGATTGGGATGCAATGCTCGATAACTATGAAGGAACAGGATTAAAAGCTGAAATATCAGTTTGATAAGGAGATAGACTATTTACCTGAATTGATGGTCTCATTCTATAGAGTCTTTTCCTAGTAATAGCTTTCTGGGTTGCCCCTTAGACCCCTACACTTTGAAGACTGATATGTCACGATTGTGGGGACGGCATGAGTTTTCATCAATTTCGTCAACGAAGGTGCAGCTAACCCTGTTCTTGTAACCGGGCACGGTGGCCGATAGTCTATGGGACACCCCTTCCTATCCAGGCTCAGAGGATCAAATTCAATGTCCTAAAAAGGGTCGGTTAGAATAGTTGGCAAAAAATTCATCGGACAATCTACTTAAAAGAAATGGCAAGTTACCTCACTATCAGAAGCAAATTCCCCATCCAGAGCTATGCACAAAGAATGGACCGACCCACAGAAGAGGTGGGAGCACTATTCTTGCCACCAGGAGTCAAATAGAGTGGAAGAAAAGCTGGCCCTGATCCAGTCATGCAAGCAAAGGGAAGGAAGATCTGATCCCAGTTGAAAAATTCTAGAGGCTTCCAGTACCTCACTGATGTCTTCTCTTGGCCTCAGTATATCCTTGAAGAAAAGTTGAGGGGGCAATTGATTGAAACCAAACTAACGAGCTACAAATGAAGGGTTGTAAAACTCATAAGTTGTGAGGTTGCCTAGAATGAAGGAGCATGTAACCATTTTGCCACAACCATGATGAAATTCGACTGGAAGAACATAGGGCTTGATAAAGGAGTTAAAGATTGCAACCGCTGGCTCGTCCAAGCAGCCTGATTCAAATCAAAATTTAAATGGGAAGATCAGTTCATTGTTCTCATCCCCATCAAAAGGTAGCCCAATCAGGACATCTACATCAAACCCTCTATAAAACTTTTTGAAGAGATGCCCAATATTGATGTCAATTATCATGGTTGATGCAGCTTTACCGTAGCTCATGCACTGGTGGATTCTTCCTTCTTCGCCCTTATATTCCTCATCAAAATTAGAGAAGGAAAGCTTAGGTTTCTGAGATCAGGCCTTGTAATCTTGTGCATATACAGATTAAGCCATAGTTGTATCAACCACCAAGGGACACTGATGGTTGGACCACAAGATGACCCATAGAAAATGAATCTTTCTAGCCACATGTTTAGGAAGGCCACATATTCCCTTTCGTTGACAGCTGATCCATCTCCAATGTGGTTCAGAATGTAACTGGCCCACCCTGTACAGTCTACTCAAGTACTCATAAGGTTGCATTGATCTAGTGATTCTAAGGCCAGTCAACATGTAAACATCGACTAGGGTGATGGTCATTGGGTCATGACCAAATACAAAGGCATTCAAGGTGGTGGACCAGAAATAAGATGTAGCAATCAGAAGTGAGTTGTTCCTCGCCATCCCAGATAACAAAAGAGTCTAGCATTGATTTAGATCATAAAGTTCCCAATCTCCACCCTTTTTCTCGGACACCCTACAAAACATGTCCCTCCATCCCTTGGGCATTTTGGGCCAATTTCTAAAGGGAGTCTTAGTGTTCCAAGAAGATAAATCCACTACAGACTGTTTAAAGGGGATTTGGTTGGTTTCTTGACAGATAAAATCAGATGGGTTAGGGTCACCCATAGGCCCAAGAAAATAGATATTAGAAGCAATAGCTGATGGAATCAAGATTTCATTCCTCATTTCCTAGAAATTGGATGAAATAGGTTTGAGAAGAAACGAAATACAAGGTAGCGGCCAATGCTTGGAGAGTGGAAAAGGTATACCTCAGAGAAGTGGTCGATGGTCGCCATTGTAGCCAAAATAGGTTTGAATCTGACAAAGATCACTTGGATGACAGCTTGATAGAACAGAGGATTTGCTAGGGTTTGAGGCCTTGGCGATGACGGCATCAGCTGTTAAAGTTGGCTCAAGAAAGAAGGAGAAAACAAACAGGCCGAGTGAGTTGGAAGAGATACTATTGGGATGCTATATAAGACTTGGGCTGGGAAGTCAGGAGTCATACATATATCTCGAGATAGAACAGTTGCGGCGTGGCAAACCAATAAACTAGAATTTTGGAATAAAATCATTTTATCCCAAAATTGGGGGCATGTGTTTACACCAAAATTTAGGAGAAGAACGTGGGAACTCATAGGCTTCCAAGATTGTGCCAATCAAGGAATCGATTGCATAAGGATCGATATCAGCCGGATTTGGATGTGACACTAGAATCGGCTATCTTTGAATGACGTCAGCAGATAATGATGATGAGCTATGATTGGCTTCAAGGAGATACATATCGGACTCTACAAAAAGGGAAAGATTAGGGTCCAAGTTATCTTAAGATAGGAATGTTTTCTTCATGCCGAAGATTGTACCAAGTCATACTTGAGTAGGATTCGTGTTTACGCTTCGGGTATAAATATTGAACCCCTGGCTATTGTAAAGACACACAATCAATCAAAGATAAGTTACTTACTTTTTCGGCTCTGGCCACCCCTTAGGAGTTGGAGTAGTGTAGATCTCGACGAGTTCTTCAGCGAGCAGGGCTACATCGGTCTGGCCGACCTCCTGGCTTGTCTGTAAGTACCATCATGGCTTATACTTCTGTTCGTACGGCTGCATTGATCCGGTTGACCTCCACTAGTGGCTCTGGTATAAGCTACTTATCAACTCTTGTTTAGTTCAAGTATGGCTGCATCGATTTGGTCGACCTCCACTACTCAAACTAGATTAAGGTCAAGTTATTGGCTCTATCTAAGGGTGGCGTCCTTCAGATAGATTCATTAAGTTACTGATATTGGTTATTGCTTTCATTATTTATTTAATTACAGCAATATCACTTCGCCTAAGTGGGATTGATCTAGATCGGCCTTATATCTTGTTTAACCCATCGTTTATTAATCTAAACTAATCTAATCTGCACTTTAAATGATGAGTTATGTTTTATCGACTGTTTTATGTCAATCTTGATCGTGCATAGTGTGTGGTTATGGCATGTCTGGTCTTGAGTAGATTTATTGGCTAACGAGAACCAGTTCCATGGCCTGTTATCACGGCCTATGTGATTCTGCCTCACACTCCACTGTTAGCACTGTGGAGTGGGGATCGTTATTTGGTAGATCTGTTCCTTATAGGGCATGACTTTAACTGTGCGCTATGCCTGAATTAGTTGTTTTAGTCGATATCGAGTGCTTTCACATACAATTCACGTCACTGAGACCGTTGAAGTAAAGATAGGTTGAAAGATATATTAGCCCCATGATCTTATTATTGTATTATGGCCTGCATGATTCTGCCTCATGCCCCACTAATATTAGTAATAAGTTAGGGTCATCAAATCTATTGTTGTTTCTATGACCTGCATGTTTCTGCCTCATGCCCCACTGGTCATAGCAATAGATGAGATCTAATATGTTCATTAGATTTACCTCTATTAAATGGTTGAATGATGATGAACTGTTTCTTTTATATAAAAAGGAATTCAATTGCTTGCAGTCATTGGCTTAATATAGACTGATTAATATTGATATCATATTGCCATTGACTAATATTTGTCCAAATAACAATATTCATCCTAAATGATAACTGATTTTTCTTCCATAATTCCATGAGCTTCAACTGATTTATTCTTATGAGTATGTTGGAATTGGCTATTTAGTCGATCTCCTTCCAAATTGGCTCTCAGAGCCACACATTTGGGACTGTTTGGCAACACCGGCATGTTCTGCCTTAAATTACTGATTAGCTTTCTCTCCTTGTCAATTGCAGGGTCAAGTTGACTAGCACATCTCGGGAGGAGTGTGTAGGATCGACCCCCTCTGCGTTGAAGCCAGGTGGATCTATAGCTTCATCGAGCAAACCCTTTCAGCTTGCTCGTGTGCCCTCGACACAGGATGAAAATTTTGTGCCGACAAAGTGTAATGCTTTTGCACTGAACTAATGGATCTTTGTCAGATTATTTTCCTCTTTAGTGATCTCATTACTAAGGAAGCTCTTGTCCTACTGCACAATGATGATCACATGCTCTTCAAAATGGAGGCGGCTCCCAACAATAGGAATGCACTGGCCAGCCTCATAGAGGATGTTGTTCTAGAGATCCTCTGCTGCCTCCCCACCCGCTCCTTGTTGTGCTACAAATGTGTCGTCGCTCCTAGAACCTACTCATCTCCAACAACCATAAGGTGCTGCCCCATACTATGGCTGGCTTCTTCTATGATGGCGACAAATGCGAGCAAAACTTCACCAGTGTCACCGGTGAACGCCCCGACTTGTCCTTCTTGCCCTTCCCCATTGACAAAGAAGCTATCTTAGATTGGTGCAATGGCCTCATCCTATGCTTGTGCATTGAGGCTGCTGGATCCTTCTATATTGTCTATAATCTAGCAACCAAGAATTTGTGGGTACTGCCACCTAGCATCCATGTTGTTGGTTAGGCTCGATTGGGGTTCAATCCGACAGCCTCCTCGCACTTCCATGTGATTGAATTTATGGAGGAGGACATTGAGTGCCTAGGTGTGGAGATCTACTCATCTAAAACTATGGCATAGATCTATCATGAATCTGAATGGGGCTAGGACATTAATGATGTGATATGTTCAAGATCAGCAAGTGTGTTTCTTAATAGTTGTTTGCATGTTATGGGGTACTCTCTGATACCTGTTGTGGATATGGAGGGAAAGACATGGAGGAAAATTCCTAGGCCTCGTGGTACTCTACCCTCCATCCATCAAGCTCAGGGTCACTTGTGTGTATGTACTATTGGTGGTGTTAGTGGTCACAATATGTCCTAGCTTTTAGTCTGGATCCTTGAAGACTATGCTACTAATAAATGGACATCGAAGCATACTGTCAGCACACTAAAGGTGTTTGGAAAGGCTAATATTAAATTTGGTTATGTGGATTATGATTCAGCCTACACAGCGATTATAGTTCACCTAGAATGAAATTTAATTTTCTTTGTTGGGGCAGAAAGAACAATCATCACATATGACATGGACCAAAGAAAAGTTCATGCCATCCCTACCAGTGTTGACTGTAGCTATGGTAGACATAAAGTCCTGGCACGATTCATGAGCAGACCTTACTTTCTTCCTTATGTTCCCTTGTTCTTTTTCTCAGAGTCATTAGCAGAGTAGTGAATAAAGCTCCATTTGATCTATCTCTGTGCCATGACATGTTTGAATGGACCAATGTTGTTTGATTATCTATGGCCATGATAATTTTGTCTAGGATGGATGTTTTCATTATTGTAGCTAAACTAGTGTGCCATCTTAATTTGTTGTGTTTCCAAATTGGTTTATTTCTCTAGTGCGAACAGTACATTTTGGTGGTGTTACAACTCCTGCCGCCGTTTCATATGATGATTCAGCATTAGTGTGACATTGCCCTACTCTGAGAGGAGGAAGGTTGTCGTGACAATGAAGAAGGAAGAAGCACTATAGTAGTACAATACTTATATTGATTTCTAATGTTATGGGTACATGGGGAATGTTGATGAGGGCACTCCAAAATACTCTGTACTACACAAAAATGACACCCTAAAAGCACTACAATGCACCCACATTATAGATGCACCTCAAATGTGGTAGGGAATCAAATGGTCCATGCCGTCTACCCCGCTCTGTCGCCCATGAATCGCATGGGTGGCCACGGATGTCACGGACCTTGACTATTGCCTTCCCTATGCGTGTCTTGAGGTGGGGCTATTTAAGCCAAGGTAAGATAGTTTGCCATCAGTTGTGATCATTCCACACACCTTCCTCCAAGAACCACCCTTAGTTTTAGTGAAAGGAAGCTTTTGAGCCTGTCATCCATCTTCATTGCCATGGTGCTTGTTCTTCAACTTCTCCGACGGTAGCACCGGATGATGGGATAAGGCCTTGAAGATTGGCTTTCTTCCATGTTAGGGGTGCAGGAATGCATGGCTGCTTGTCTAGCCTCGGTGCTAGTAGAAGTTTTGTGAAGATATAGGGAGGATCGCCACCTTTGTTATGTCTAGGGGTGATCCTCTCTTCCATTTTTGTGGAGGAGTTGGACACGTGGGCAGGTCTCCTCGTGCTTTCTGCTACAACCCTTGCCTACATGGGGGGATGCAAATGGTAGCTTTGCGAGGTGGGTGTCATGTTGGCTCTCTTCATCGGAGCAGCCTGTGACTACAACTCTGTCATTTCAAACTCTGCTCGATGCCCCTTCTTGGGTGATGTTAATGGAAGTTTTGCGACATCACAGTCGAGTATAGGTTGTATTATGTACTCGATAGGTCTTTGTTATTGTACACCCTAGTAGTCTTTGATACACATCTTTGTTATTATACACCTTTGAATGTACGTAACCTACTGGACTTATGAATAAAGATTTACTTTTTTAATGAAATGTTGGCTCATGTCGTTGTGGTTCTCACATTCCTATTTTTATTCTACTCCGGTGGCAGGCGATCGGGTGGATGAGACCCTTCAGACGAGCCACGTGGTGCAGTCAATTTTCTTCATCCAACTTCCAACGTTGTTTCTGAGAGAAGCGTGCTCCACTAAGATCATGGGAGATGTGGCCTCTCCTTAACTCCTCTCGCTCGATGCAATCATAGGGAAATCCAATGGACGCCTAGCTCGCCTATATATCCTTCAATAAAAGGGTTGCATATCCTGACCCAAAAGGTGCCTCATGATCATTGGTGAGCCAGCAGGTGCATGAGTCCAAATGCCGGTAAATGCTCATGGATAGGGAGGTAAATGAGGCTACCCTGGGCGATGCCGTCCCAGCTTTGCTGAAATGGTCAGAGACTGTGATCACTTTCAATAGAAAGGATCACTCTAACCACATTCTGCAGCTAAGATGTTTTCCCCTTATTGTCGATCTAATCATCGGCAAGACCTGCCTATCTCGTGTCCTCATTAATGGGGACGGGGTCCCGATCTTCCAGTCAGGTTCAAGATAAACAACGATTTGTTTAGATAGCGACACACCGATCCGGCTTCAGATCACAAAGACCCAGACCCTGCAACCTTAGCACCTACGTCTCCTCTAGTTATCAACCAGTGTCACAATCCGGTTGACCTTGCCAAGAAGGCTAATCCCTGCTGCGAATTGAAGAACACAAGCAAGAACAAGATAAAAAGCAACTCAATTAAAGTGACAATTGCAGATGAATGATTAAGCACTCGAAGTTGGGGTCTTACAAACCGATAACTGGCGACTAGTTCAATGATAGATTGATCTAAAACAAAACCCAAAACCTAATGACGATGGTGGCATATGATTATAAAGGTCTTAGGGTCGTCGCCTACCCTGGACATGCCCCCTAATGGGCCCAAACATGATACACGGTCCAACAGACCAAAAGTAGGTGTCACAGCACCCTAGCAGATTTTGGATGCTGACTTATTTCGACTATTCCTATTGATTACGAAGAGGTTTTGATGTGAAACCACTTGGATTGGCTTCCTTATCAAATTATCTTTCCATCCATATATGGATCATCGAAAACGGAGTTTGGATGCGTCCTGGGCGTCCGTTTTATTGCAGACTGGTTCCTGACGGCCGAGGCAGACTCGAACTCAGATTGGACTGGGCCTCTGGCTTGGCTTGGACGTCCTTGCTGGCCTCCTAAGGTGGTGGCCAAGGAGGAGGACGTCCAAGGGCTTTCTTGGTGGGTTCTCCAAGTCCTTGGGGTGTGCTTCCACTTGGGCCAGGGTCCCAAGGATGAATAACAAGCCCATGACAATAGTGTAGCTCCTGCCAGAAATAGCGACAGAATATATTGGTGATTTGAAGGCCTTGCTGACGTGATATTAAGATGGAACCAGATCTATTTGAAAGCTTATCAAACAAGCTTTCCATCAAGTGCTCATTGACCTCGAATCGCACTCCGGATGGATGAGTTATGGCCTTCCCAATGAGGCACTGTCGGGCTACCGACGAACCAAAAGTTCAACTTTGATGAACTTCCATTATGAAAACACATTTGAACCTACAATCAAATAGTGACATGTACATGTGGAACCAAGTGAATTATAACCAAAGCCACTATACAAATGTTAGGAACGAGCGCACCTTATAATCATTGTTCATATTCGAAGGTGCCATAGTCCTCATCACTCATGGATGGCAAGAGTGGTCTCAACCTCCTCTATACTGAGACCTATGACGCAATGGGACTATTGTGAGCGGCGATGCGGCCATTCGATGCTTCGTTCCACAGAGTCATACTCGGACTTCAGGCCATTTCCCTCGAGCAGGTCAACCTAAAGAAAGGAGGTTGATGGAGGGCGTGATGCCACCGGATCTATCCTACAACACTTCAGTCACAAAAACAGAGTTGCACTAGGCTAAGCCTCATGGGATGATCCCTAGGCAAGGTCACACAACTACAGCATTCAAATGATCAGATCATCAGCAAGCATGGTAAGACGGTGGTGCAGAAAACAAAATAAATCAAGAAACATGAGCTGAGAAGATTTCTTTATAAAAAGGCCCTAGCTAGGTACAACCTAATGCCCTTGGCCACTATCACAGGAGGATGTCCTCCACATTCACAGGGGCCATGATGGGAGCCACGACAGCGGCGAAGTCACCGACCAGCTCAGCCCGCTCTACCTACCCAGCATGGCCCAAGAACCTAGGCTCCACTCGGTGGTAGTCTAGGCCAGTGTGGAATTGCATAGCAGCGAGGGCGACACCGGCTCCCTATTGGATTCCTCGCCACCATAGTCCACTCGCAGGTCCTCCATCAGGAAAACTCTTGGAGGTGGGCTTCCTTTGTCTCATGGCGAGAGGCCGCTAGCTGCTCCTCCAGTGCTGGCAACAAGACGACGAGAAGATTAGAAGTCGTGGATGTCAGATAGGACAACGACAAGATGGAGAGAACCCTCACCAATGATATGGGCCTAGGTGTTGGCGGCCACCACCTAGCGTAGTGGTAGTATCGCTCTCCAAGGCGATGAGTGCCACCCTGAATAGCATCGAGGCAATGCTCCTAGTCAACCCACCTCAGTGGGTGGCATTGGAGTAGCACTAGCGGGCCTCAGTCCACCATGTGAACGAGCTCGTGGAACTCATACGGGTCATGTGAGGAAGATGACGATGAGGAGGACAAACTCGACCCCGACGTCGATAGGGTCCCGGCATGAAGGGTGCTGGTGGCCCCTCTAGATGTGGCATAGGAGACTGGCCCTAGAAACATCACCGATCAACGTAGGTCAATCATAATCACAAAACATTGCTCAAAAACTTACCCTTGCCCAGTGCAGTTAGGCTCGAAGACTGTGGTGGTGGCCCTCCGGCCTCCGATGACTCCTCTCGAGGACGCTTGTCGTGATCCATCTCGATGGGTGGAAAAAAAGCTGCAAGCACACAAGAACGAGAATGAGGAAGTGGTGGAGCAGGCAACCTGAAGCGAATGCCTCCTCACCCTGCCACTCTAGCATATTTATAACTATGATGGACACCTATGCAGGTGAAGCGATCAAAGGGAAGGCAGAGCAATGGTTGCCCACACACCGGTGTGAACCAAGTAAGCCTTACACAATCCCATCTTTTCCATACCATTTTGATTTACGCACTCATGTTCCGTGGCGCATGACTGCTCATGGGTATGTGCCATTAAGCCACGATGTGACTGGCGAGGCCAACCACACTCTGAAT
>NW_027096434.1:0-20000 GCF_019320115.1 Miscanthus floridulus | reverse complement strand
CCATGCATAGAATGACCCACAGTGGAGGAGTATCTCCATGCCTTGCCAGCATGGGTCATGGAGGTGACCAACTAGGCATTCACCAAGGTGCCGCGGGGGCCCTGGCCACTGCCTAGCTTCGGCGTGTGGGCCTACATGGGCTCGAGCTGGGGTTCCCACCACGGTCGTCCTTTCATGATCGAGAGGACCTCATCGTCTACTTTTAGCCCATGATTGTGAGTAGTTGGATTGTAATATGCCTCTGCATCCTATACAAAAATTGTTCATACTACTACTATTTACTATGAGTTTGAACTTTGAATATATCTGTGTTTACTATTTCCTAGAACATTCCATTTGTGTGCCTTTGACATGTATGACACCATATGACATGACCATTGTTATTATGTGGTGGTAACATCTTCGTAGGAGATGCGTGCTCCACTAGATTGTTTGGGTGAAGTGTGCTCCACTATGATCGTGTGGGAGACGCGGCCTATTAATGAAAATGAAAGTCCCACAAAGACTGGCCTTTAGATAGATTGAAATGTGCAAGTGAATGTAAACTGCCTCAGTTTTCCACTTCCCGTCATCTTCGCCGCGCTATCGCTTATGACCCATGTGGGTGACTGCACAAGTCATGGATCTTGATGGTTCCTTCCCTGCTTGCATCTTGAGGTGGGGCTATTTAAGCAAAGGTAAGGCGAGCCTCTTAAGCACACTCCAATCCCAACCTTCTTCCTCCCTTACCATCGAACAAACCAGAGAAACCCTTCAGTTGCTCCTAGTCTCACGTGACCATAGCTACCCAAGACCACCATCAACTCCAGCACCACTGGGAGAAGGCCTTCAAGATTAGCTTCTGCCACCACCTAGGCATAGCTATGTCCACTCATCCTAGGTGTTAGAGGATGTTTCACGAAGGTAGGGAGGAATGCCTCCATGGTACTGTCCCACTACTGATCGCAATCTGTGGTTATAGCATGTGGAATCGAAACCATGGAGAGCTTTCATTGGAGCAAGGGCCTTGGCGCCGGTGGATCTTCTAGAGCTTTCACTGGAGCAAGGGCCCGAGCATCATCTGGATTGGTTTTGTGAGCGAGAGCAGTTCAGGCTCACAAATGCAATCCAGTTGTGGGAATAGATATCCTCGTTGCTCTACTTCTCCTCTTCCTCCCACTGCTCCTAGGGGATGTTAGAGGAAGTTTTGTGAGGCTATTCCCCATCTTCATTCTCCTATTTAGTCGGGTATGGGTTACCCCCATACTTGTAAGGTCTTTTCAAATGGAAGAATGTTGTTGCATCTAGCTCCATCATAGATTGAACATATTAAGGAGATAGATGCAAATGACCCTTATCAAAAGAAAAGCAAGTTATGAGGATCGTTGGAATGACATATTTGAATTCCTGGACCCGTAGATTGTATGTAGGGCATAAGATATTAATGGAAGATTTATTGTTGAATGTTGGACTCAGGTTCTAGTCTATTTCATACTTAGGCCAGTCTTAGTGGAGAGTTTCATTACGTTATTTCCAAGATGGCCACAGTCATGTAGAATAAAATGAAATATGGATAAAAACCCGCTTCTCAATGGAGAGTTTTGTTCTAAACTTTAGCAGGAGGAAACCAAGCAGGCCCTTAATCTAACATTTTTTAGTTACAATCTGGTAGAACGAGTGATGCCCTGCCACATGAGAATAAGGACGCTTTCTGTTTACACCAAAATTTGGGAAGACGAATTGCAGGGACTCGAAGCTCCCAAGATCGTGTCATCAAGGAATCGATTGCATGGAGATGATATTCAGCTGATTCAAATGCAGTGCTGGAATTAGTTCTCTTCAGATAGCATCAACAGATAACGACAAAAGCTATGGTTGGTGTCAGGGAGAAACATGTTGGACTCTACGAAAAGGGAAAGATTAGGGTCCAAGTTATCTTAAAATTAGGAATGTTTTCACTTATACCAAAGATTATAATAAGTCATGTATAAGTAGGACTCATGGTTAGATTCTGGGTATAAATATTGGACCCCGGCTATTATAAAGGGCATCTAATTAATCAAATACAAGTTACTTACTTTTTTTGGCTCTGGTCAACCTTAGGAGTAGGAGTAGAGTATATCTCAGCGAGTTCTTTAGCGAGCAGGGCTGCATCAGGTCCAACCGACCTCCGGCTTGTCTGTAAGTACCATCATGGCTTATACCTCTGTTTGTACGGCTGCATCGATCCGGTCGATCTCCACTGCGACTCTGGTATAAGCTAGTTATCGACTCTTGTCTAGTTCAAGTACGGCTGCATCAATCCGGTCGACCTCCACTGCTTGAATTAGATTAAGGTCAAGTTATCGGCTCTACCTAAGAGTGGCGTCCTTCAGGTAGATTCATTAAGTTACCGATCTTGCTAATGTTCTTATTGTCATTAGTTTGGAGCAACATCAACCTGCCCGATCAAGATCGATTAGATCGGCCTCATATCATTTGGGTCCATCGTTTGCTTTGTTACAACACGATGATTCTCACTTTAAGCGATGGGTTATGTTTCATCGGCTATTTTTACTTCAATCTTGGCCACGCATAATACGCGGTTAGGGCACGTGTGATCTTGAAGAGGTTTGCTAGCTAGTTAAATCTGGTCTATGATTCACTATTATGGCTGTAACAATCCAATCGATCCCCACTGATAGCACTTTAGATTGGAGGATGCTAGTTGGTAGATTTGTTCTTAATGAGGTGTGACCTTAGCTATTTGCTATGCCTACATCGGCTAAATAGCCGATCACCTATGCTTTAACGCCTATAGTGTGTTCATATGATTCTGTCAAGCGTGAATAGATCTGTTTACTTTAAAGGTTTGATTTGTTGTCTTTATCATGGCTGCATCAATCCATTTGAACCCCACTATTAGAGGTAGCAGGTTAGGTCTGATGAGTCTACAAGTTTGTTCATGTAAAATAGTCAATTGTTCACACACTAAAGTTCCTTTTCACCTGAATCGGCTATTTTAGCTGATTCATCTGAGCCTTCACGTATAGCTTGTCTTGCGGAAAGCCTGTCGAAGTATAGATGGTTTTATAGATTCTTCGGTTTTATTTTGTTATCATCATCATAGCTGCCATCGATCCGGTCGAACCTCACTATTGATGGTGACAAATTAGATTCAGAGCGTTTATAGGTCCATTTGCATTAGACAGTCGATTCATTCGCATGCTATATCTTTTTCTCGATTAGATTCATTGGCTCAACATTTTATACTGGTAATATCTACCTAGCTGATGATCTCATTTACATCTACGTGTACTGTACCTGTCAACATAAAATCAATTGCTATCCACAAGCTTTATAGTCCGTAACAGCCGATTTCTATGCGTATCGGCTATTTAAGTCATTTTTCCTGTTTGGCTGCTCCCAAAGCGGCATACTTGGAACTGTCTGGGCACAGACCAGGCATGTTCCACCTTAAATTACTGATAAACTTTCTCTCCTTGTCAATTGTAGGGTCAAATTGACTGGCATGTCTCGGGAGGAATACATATGATCGATTATCCCTACGTTGAAGCCAAGCGGATCTCCAGCTCCATCAAGCAGATCCTTCCGGCTTGCTTGTGTATCGGCATAATACGCATTTTTTGTGCCGACACACATTCTGGCACGCCTGATGGGACACCACAATCGCCATTGCAGCTTACAACAATAACGACATCCTTATGGTGCCTTATGAAGACTTACCTGATGGAGATAAAGATATCATCAGCAAAGCTATAGAAGAATTTTAGAACAAGTATTTGTTGTCCTACATCATGACACGTGAAAATACAATTGTTCAAAAATATCCACTACCAAGAGTTCTGTTGCATGGCAGACAGATGCAGATGAAGCTGAAGACAGGCGTTTCTTCGTGGAAGCTGTAAACAAATCTATTCATGATGCCATATCGAACCATAGTGAGGTTTTTTTGAACACATTCCACAACACCATGAAAGAAGGTGTTTCACAGGTTTCTAGTTAATTAGGTTGGGCCGGCTTATTACAACATTCCACATCCGTCGACTCAGGGGACTAATCAAGCTGGTACTAGCCATCAAGAAGCAGCACCAGCTGATAATGATGATGTCCAGGTAGTTCAGAGTTCATCTGAGCAAGTTCAAGGTGCTACTACGAATCAGATACAGTATAATCCTAGATCGTCAGTATAATATGTGCAACGGCCGATGGGGCAAGGTCAGAACTAGATGATTAATTTGGGCACAACAAGCCAAATATCGTCGTCGACTCAAAAAATAGCACCATCAATTCAAAGGATCCATAGAGATATAGATCCTAATGTCTTTAACCAGAGACTTCAAGCAGCAAATCAGCAAAGGACCCAGTAGATAGAGATTCCATGAGAATATCATTATGGCACGGATTACAACACCCTTCACATGATTCTGAATCCAGGTATCAAGGTACACTGGGATTTTAATCCTCAGATGGGTCAGCAGGTGTAGAGAAATCCAAATTCAAATGCTGATGAGTTGTTGCTTAGAGTGACCGAGATGATGAAAAATCGGTTCGGTTTGAAGCCAAAAGGGCAGACCTTCTCGTACAAACACTCATATCTAGAATGGTATGATTTGATCGCTCTTCCTACAAACTACAGGCTCCCAGAGTTTGCTAAGTTCAATGGCCAGGATAGCACAAGCACGATAGAACATGTCAATCGGTATCTTACACAGTTGGGCGAAGCATCCATTGAAGAGGCCCATCGAGTTCATTTCTTCTCCTTGTCCCTGTCAGGACCAGCCTTCACTTGGTTTTCATCATTGCCAGTTAACTCCATTACCAATTGGGTTGACCTAGAGAAGAAGTTTCATACATATTTTTACACTAGGACAGGAGAAAAGAAGATTACTGATTTGATGACTATAAGGCAGAGAACTAATGAATCAGGCACCGTGTTTCTTTAAAGGTTTTGAGAGACTAGAAATGTATGCTTCTCATTAAACTTGACTAATGATCAGCTAGCTGCTTTAGCCGTTTAAGGAATATTGCCAACATGGAGAGAGAAGCTGCTGGAGCAAGAATTTGACAATTTAGGTCAGTTGGCTCAACGAGTGGCAGCGCTCAATAGCCAATTCCAAAATATGCACAGAGATACCTGATTCTAGAAAAGTACCACAATGGTCAAAGCCTCTAATCTATATTCAGTCGATGATGGCTATGAAGACGATGAAGAAGAAGAGGTTGCCGCGGCTGAATGGAATTGGGGTAAGAAGACGGTAATGGTACCAAATCCTTAGGGGAGAGGAGCCAAAAAGAGCTATGATTTCCTCAACCTAGAGAGCAACGCCTTTGTGCGCATGCTGCTGCTTGACGCATGCTACGTGCTAGTCCATTTCGGCGGCGTCGACGCCGGCGGACGCAGCGGGAACGGCGGCGACATGATGGAGGCCATCGGGGTGGTGCGCGACGTGATCTACCTCGCGGAGAACCAGATACCGTTCTTCGTCATCGACGAGATCCACAAGCTCACCACTCCGGACGGTGGCAGCGTCTCTGTAGCTGACTCGATCGCGGGCTACATCCGGGAGCTCCTGCGGGGGCAACAGTACTCGGTGGCGACGCCGGGGGTGGCTGGACCTCCGGGGCCAAGCAATCTTCTGCATCTGCTGCACATGCACCTGACGCCCACCGTTGCACTGTCGTCGTCATGCACGACCGGCGACAGAGTCATCGGCAAGCAGCATTGGTTCGGCCGGTGGTGCTCGGCGACAGAGTACTACTGCGTCGGCGTGGGGTTCAGGAGCTGGCCTCTTGTCGTCAAAGGAGCTCGCTCGATCCTTGATGTGAAGTTGGACAACCGCGGCGGCACGCTGGAGATCCCGCGCCTGAAGATCGACGCCGGGACGTCGCGGCTCCTGCGCAACCTGATGGCGCTGGAGCAGAGCAACCCGGCGGAGGCGGGGAGCCACGTGACGGCGTACTGCGTCTTCCTGTCGCAGCTGGCCGGCACGGTGCGGGACGTGGAGCTGTTGTTGAGGCGCGGGATCATCGCGCACGGCCTCGGCAGCCATGACGAGGTTGCCGCCTGCCTGGCGGACCTCTGCAAGGGCGTCGCGTTCAGGGGTGACGACCCTGGCGGCAACTACCTACGCACGACGTGGCAAGGGCTGGAGGAGAGCTTCCGGAGCCGACCACGCCGGTGGGAGGCGTGGCTCATGCTCAGGAACCCGTGGCTCGCCATCGGGCTCACGGCGGCCGCCGTGGGGCTGGTTTGTACCGTGGTGCAAGCGGTGTACGCTGTTTCGAGCTATACACCAAATGCTTAGCCCCGTTCGGCTTACCTTAAATCCGACTTGTTCGACTTCTTTTTTCAGCCGGAACAGTATTTTTCTCTCACTAACATTTCAACCAGAACAGTGTTTTTCAGCCACTTTCAGCTAAGTTTCAGCGAGCCGACTGTCAAACACTGTGCGGCTGTGCCTGTGAAAAGTCAATATAGGTGTGCGTAGTACGTCCAGCATGTCCTTTGTTTTCTCCTTTTTTTTAGCAGAAGGAAGGATTCTGTTACTAATCTGTACTAATAACTAATGCTCAACAGGTGCGTCAAGAAAATTTTGACTGGGATGCAAATAACTATTTGTTCAATAAGATGTTTTGATATCCTCGATTAATCTGTTTACCCTAAATCTTGGCTGAAGCTGAATTATAAATCCCTAACCCACCCGTGGAAGAGCCGGGATTTCGAGCTGCAATACAAGACGCGAGTGATTTGAATCTTTAATTCTCTAGTTGTAAGTTCTATGTATTTTTAGATTTAGATGATGTAAAAGGTTCTAGACTTTTAGTATTTACGAAGCATCCTACTATTCACTTATTACAAAGTTCAGCGTCAAGCTGGATTCATCACGTCCATGATGTAGAAGAAAGATAATGAAAGACACTGCAATTGTGTGAAAGGAGACATTGTGTAAGTAGCTCGCTTGATAGAACACCGAATTACTCAACACCAACACAAGCAAGACCTAGTATATCTATAATTTGGTATAGATACATAGTTAAAAAATATATCAAAAAAGCTAAAACGTCTTGGGGGGATTATAAAAGAGATGGAGTCTAAGATAGATAGGAAGCAAGCAGGGGGAATCGATGATAGGAGGGAGATACTGAAGACACTAGAAGCAAGGGATCTGGGTACACCCTACCACAGAGTAGTAGCAGAGGGGCAGCGCTTTGCTCGCTACAACTTTTCTTAATCTGCTGGAGCTGCAGCTATGGCTGCAAAGAATGAACTAGAATCTACTGTAGCTACTACATGAAGCAGCTGCAGCCGCAGCCGAAAAAGGAGAAGCGAGCAGGCTAACATGAGAAAGAATTGTGTGTTATGATTGCAGCTTGGCCCATAACGCATCACCAGTCCATTTTGTGATCATCCCTAACACATCGGGCCTATACATATAAGTTATTTATGGTTAAAATAAATTTACGTTAGAAGCCAAATGTTATATTTTCTATAGTTTTTTTTTGACACGTTTTATCCCCCACGTTCTCTATTTGTACGAAAACATATAGAATCTAGATTATACTGGTTAATACTGACCGTACCTTTTTTTCTATTTGTACAGCTCTTTAGAACCGTTTGTCGGAGAAAGTGTACAAAACAGGGTGATTATTAAGCACCCTATCAAATTTAATGATGAAACTCTTGAGGTTCGTTGGCGAACACTTACATCACTGTAGTTTCAATTGGTTAGTGTGCATCATGAATCTATGCCATGTTTACTTGGGCTTGTTTAGCTTATAAGTCATGCTTTTTCAGTCAACGGATAGTATTTTTTTCTCACACCAAATCAGCCAACAGTATTTTTAGTCATGACTTATCAACCAAACAAACCCAAACGAAAAAGGACGCTAGCTTTGGATCTTACTAGTCCACTGCTGCAACCACCAGTGACAAAGCCAATAAAGTAAGTAAACAATGGCCGACATAGAGCAGATGCTAGAGAAAATTTTCTATTTGATACTAGACAAACTTTTGTTTTCTTATTTAACACTTAAACTTAGAATCCGGGACTATTTAACATCCAAGCGGTAATGATGTTAAATCCTAAACAAAAAGACATTTTTGCCCCAGTTGTTTTTTTCCCGCCGTGAAGTTCCTTTTTGGTGGCTATTGCAGCCTTTTTAAGCTCTTTTCCAACTCTTATGTTTTGCCTTTTTAATTGCTTATTATGTTTGTAAAATAAAGGCACGAGTGCACCCACTTGGCTACCTTAGCCAGCGGCAGTGCCAACGCCCGTCACCGAGCCTGTCGCGCCATGGCGGAGAAGTGTCATAGTGGGGCGGAGAACGGCGATTCAACGAGTACCGTGCACTGATAATTATCGTTTTGTATCACAGACCTAAGGGGGTGTGTTTTATTTTACACCGGTTTTGGTCCAATCAAAATGTATTTTTTCGAATTACACAGTACAATGAGCATCTTCGAATATTGGACCGACAAATCCTTAAGATTGTGGATACTGTCTCGTGGCGGGTAGTGAGCGGACGGCGCGGATCTCAGCTTGTTGCGGGACCACCACGTGGGCATCACACCGCCGTCGGGCCCACCAGAGGCCACCACCTCCGCACCTGCCTATGCGCTAGTCGGGTATATTTTCTCCGTCGAGCTCAAACTGTCGCGGCAAGGAGATGAAGGGAAGGGAAGGGAAGGGAGGGGAGGGCGAGGCACGTTGTGCGAGGATGGCCGCTGTAACGCCAGCCACCAACACCATTTGTGGCATGTGCAACACCAGAGTAAAAAAACACGTGCAACACCTGGATCTACTTTTGAAACTGCACAAATAAAATATTTGCAACAAAAGTCTGAAAGCAGATGAAACATTTGAAATATGCGCTTAAAATATGCGTGTATATCCATTGCAACATGTGCAACATCAAGATCTACTTTTGAAACATCCAGATGAAATATTTGCAACATACGTCTGAAACATGTAAAACACTTAAAACATAGGCTTACAATATGCATATATTGTCATTGCAACATATGCAATATCCTAGATATACTTTTGCAAAATCCAGACGAAACACTTGAAATATAACTTTGAAGCATCATAAACACTTGAAACACAGTGTTGAAACACTTGGAAACGCAATATTCACCACGCGACCATGCCCTTCCTGGTGGGGATTGGAGTGGCAATGGTGAAGAAGGAGGAGGCCGAGGAAGCCCAGCCAAGCAGGAGGCCGAGGAGGGCCACCGCCAAGACGAGCCAGCGAGGAGCGCCATCTCCTAGGCCGCCCCAAGCCGTGCGTTGTTGCAGCACCCTCGCCACCGTCGACAGCACAAACCCATTGGAGCCAATCGGCCGGGCAGCGACGGCGTGGGGACGGACGCGGCCTTGCCTGTGTGGGTGTGGGTGTGGGTGTGGGTGAGGGAGGATATGGGGCATGCATTGCAGCATAAGATGGAGCGCAGCGGGATGGGGGAGCCAAAGCATCGCGGGCGGGATGTGGCTTGAGCAAGGGACGGGTGAAGGCGGCAGCTAGCGTGGAGTGGGGCGTAGCGTCCAGGTGGGGATAGGGATGGAGGTGCAATAGAGAATAGAATGAGTGGACAGGGATTTTTTGTGAGAGCGCGTCCGTACAGGAGTCACAGAACGAACGTCCTTATTGTATCGTTATCGTAATAATTGTCGTTTCGTTTTCCAGACCTAAGGGGGTGTGTTTTATTTTAGACCGGTTTTGATTCAATCAAAACATTCTTTTTGCGAATTACACGGTATAACGAGCATCTTCGAACATTGGGCTGACAAATCCTCAAGATTGACAAAGTCACCACAAGCGTCTCAGTTGTCGACGAAAACATCGCGTACCCCTGAAAGCATAACACCGTTAAATCCTAGGTCCCACGGGAAGTCGAACCCAAAAGCTAATGTGTTAGTAAGGCTCTTGTAACCACTAAACTAAACAATTAATTCTGGTTTGGGTTGTACAAATAGTCAGATTACAAGGTGTTTTGGATCAAATATAGGGGTTCCAAAGAGAACCAGAGTGTTGTTTGGTATTCCCAGCGGGTCGTCACCCGCGTAAGAGTATTTCCAAGAGTACCTAATATTTTCTTCCAGAAATATGGAGTTTTATAACTCCTAAAAAAATATTGGAAGGAATAAAGAAAGTCATCTCCAAGAGTTTCTAATAATCCACTCCTAATTATAGAAGACAATTTTACATTAGAAATCCTATACTATTTTTAAATTATCCTAACCACTTTTATATATTCTCTCTTGTACATTTACATCAAGAACTATTTCCTACTCTTTATTTTTTCCACGCTCTTCTACCTTTAGATTGCCCGACAAACACGCGCGGCGAGAGAAGATACGCGTGACTCGAAAGCGTGTAACTTTACCTAGAACATGGTGACTTTTTCCAAGTTCTAAAAGATTAGGAAGATGGATTAAGAGTCGTTGAAGAGAAGGTTTTTCTTATTTTGCTAAAAAACAAGGATTAGGAAGGGATTTAGAGAACTCTTGAGACGCTATAACATCAAGATGGTTTTCCATGCACCAAAAGTCGTCGTGACCAAAACTTCGATATAAAAACCCGAAGGAAGAAGACAAACACATGACATGAGGTGGTACAAAGTATGCCCAACTAACTGACCTAGTGCTCGTTGTATCCATCCTTTCGGTTTCGTGTGATTAGTGTGGCTTTGTAATTGGGACGTCAGCTGATGTATATATATTTTTTTATATCAAGATGGATATGTCGTCGTCAGCAAGTGAGAAAGTGACACGACATTGAGAAGAAAATATTTGAAGTTGAGAACAAAAGTTAGCCTTAGAACGAAGCACTTTCAACTCCACACTAACCTGCTCTGCAGTGAACAAACTCTGCACGATCACGTTAGTTAGAACCACTTGTACCTGTTCGAATAATGCTCTTGGTTGGATGCACACAAACATAAGAATATAACAGACAAGCTTTTCATTCCAACTCCTGACCTAGTGTGATTAGTGTGGCTTGGCTTAACTAGGGTGATGTAAATTCGGTACCCTAAACCTGCAAATGATGTTATTTTATTTGGTGTGATTGCTTGAGTGGCACTCACTCTGTTTTCACCTATTTGTTAGTGTCCTAGTAAGCAATAAGCATCGTCTCATTAGGTTTTATCGGAAACAAAAAGTATCTTAAATAATCTAGCCACATCTTTCAAAAAAGAAATTTGGCCACGGCTCTATCTCCAAAGATTTCGGGCATAGGTTTTAATTATTTAAATTATATAAGAAAAATGTTATTATTTTGTTCTCTCTAGATAGAACAAATGCAAATCTTGGAAATCTTGAGGTGCATAAGCTACATCAACAAAAGAACAGCTAATTAGGAAACACCAGATTAATTTGGGGTGTATGTTTGATTTGCCGGCCAGATAGCTTTGTCTCGTAGGCAACGTTTCTAGGTCAACAATTTTGGTCGCCAGACAGCTAGGATGGTTGCTTGGTAGGCAAATTGCCTTTCAGGCCATGAACCAACAGGTCCTTCTAGAGAAGGGATCATAGAGCTAGAGATTTGCGAGCCAGATGGAGGAAGAAGGATAGCATCTCATGACAATACCCAGAAAACTAAAAGCAAAGATGTTATGCTCTAACTGGCAGGGATATAAGACTGTCTCAACAACCTCGACCTAAAATACAACACATATTCATCTTTTGGGTAGCGCTACAGGCAAATGGTTCAATACATATTTTTTGTCTTCTCCAACAATAAGACGACAACCCTTTCTGTAAATGGGTCTCTTGAATAGAGGATACTCAAATCTGGGTGATGCCTCTTCTGGCACCTAAAATTGGTCCTTCATATAGATAGTCTATTGGATGTTATAGTTATTGTGTTAGAGACCTAGTTTAGGTTTGAGTTCTACAATAGGTCTCCTGTTGGAGACAACGCAAGGGGACTTGTCCACGAACCCACAAATAATACGCTTAGATTTTTCTGGTTTCACTGTAACCCACAGAGATTGAGATTGAGTCTATTTGGGTTTCGCCGCTTGGATCCTTGCCAGCTGATGAAACAGTGAGGATATTTTGGTTACTTTTAACTTTTCTCCCATCCACTTATAGAAAATATTATTTTAATAGTTATAACGTGTAGGAGCAAATTACCAGAATTCAAGAGTGTCTTATAGCAAAGATAACATTGAGTAGTTTTAATCAGCAGATACCTAGTATTGAAGAGAGTCCTAAAATTTACCTAAAAATTTAATCATGATTCCTTTTAGGGAAAGAGCAGTTTGACCGTTAGGAATCACGTTGCCGCAATCAAAGCATGCTAAACTCATAGTGCATTGTAGCCAAAAACAAAAAATAAAAATAAATATGTGTCACAGAGAATCAGTGTCTTCCTAACAAATAACAAGTGACAAAAGAAACAGTGAAATGCTACAACACTGAACAAAATAAAAACAACACGGCGATGCTTCAACCTTGTGAGGTGCTCAACACAGTTGCGACACATTCCACTGACAGTCCATTCGTTCACGGTGTACGCATTGCAGGTTGGACCTACAGCCAAAGACACGTACCATCGCTCGTCTCGTGTAGCCTTAACTTGCGTACGTGCTACTTAATCCCATACGTGCTCCCGGAGCGCGCGCGCACAGCGTGCTCCACGACCCTCTAGCCACGCCATGCACGACGCCGCCGTGGTGGCCGCCGTCCACCACACCGTCGTGGCCGGCGCCGCAGTCGCGGTCGTCGCCCTAGCCGTCGCGCTCTTCCTGCTCTGGCGCAAGAGGCGTATGGCAGCCGCGAGAAGCCCTGCCGACGGTGGTGCCGCAGCCTCAGGCTCTTCGGCCTCGACCGCGCCTCTGCCGGTAATCACGCTCGCCGACGTCGAGCGCGCCACGGACGGGTTCCACCCGAGCCGGGTCATCGGGCAGGGGAGGCACTTCGCCGTGTACGCTGCGGCACCCGGGATCGCCGCCAAGCGCATGCACCCGCACCTGGTCCTCGGCGACCCCGGCGGGAGACGGTTCCCCGCCGCGGTCCGCTCGCTGGCCGTGCCGCCCCACCCCAACGTCGCCACCGTGATCGGCCTCTCCGAGGGCCCAGGAGAGCGCGTCATCCTCGTCGAGCGGGCCCCCGCCGGCGCCGTCAGCCTCGACAGGGTCCTCGTCTGGGACGACGCCGCCCACGCCCACCACGTACCCGCGTTGTCGTGGCGCCAGCGCGCCGCGGTCGCCGCCGGTGCGGCGCGCGGGCTGGCGCACCTGCACGCGCACGGCGTGGCCCACGGCCGCGTGCTGCCGTGCAACGTCCTTGTGCACGCCTCCTCCGGCGGCGGCGCGCGCTGGAGGCACGCCAACGCCACCACCAGGCTCACCGACTA
Source organism: Miscanthus floridulus (assembly GCF_019320115.1). Classification (NCBI taxonomy): domain Eukaryota; kingdom Viridiplantae; phylum Streptophyta; class Magnoliopsida; order Poales; family Poaceae; genus Miscanthus; species Miscanthus floridulus. The sequence goes on along the minus strand of NW_027096434.1, from coordinate 6,653 downwards.
CGGGCTGGCCGGTTTCCTCGACCGCCGCGACGACGACGCGCGCGCGGAGGACGACGTGTACATGTTCGGCGCGGTGCTGCTGGAGCTGCTCACTGGGCGGCGCTGGGATGGCGGCCGGCTTGCGGACTGGGCCCTCCCACATATACGCGGCGGCGCCAGCATGGAGGTTCTCGACGTCGTGCGGGCCGGCGCGCCGGCCGACAAGGCGGAGGCGCGGCTGCTGGCGCGGGCCGCCAGGGTGGCGCTGGCGTGCGTGGGGAACGACGGGCGCAGCCGTCCGGGGATGGCGGAGGTGTCGGCCATCCTTAGCGACGTGGAGGCCGCGTACAGGCGCCGTGACGGCGCACTTGTGGGCAAGGAGGAGGAGCACGACGACTATGGCGATGAGAGCCGTCTCAGTGGATGCCTTCTTGGCCCAAGCAGGAGCATCCACAAGGCGGACATGCTGCTCCGGGCGCCCCCTGTGATGTGAAGAAACCAATCAAAGCTTAAATTCTTTGGGAAATTGATCAACTGATTACTAGTGCTACTTGTAGTTGGGTAGGAAATGTGCGTGCTTGTATTTCAGAAGCTATTTCTTACTTTCTTCTTTTTTTCTAAAAAGAATGTACAGTTACAGCAGAGATCTTGAGTAGAATGTACATAATATTTGAGCATCCGGATGTTTCAAAGTGATTCAACGATTTTCGAACACGGAATTTCTTCAAAAAGATCATGAACATTTCCACCTGTTCCAAAGAGTATTGTTAAATTCTGGATCATCACAGGACAACATCTAGAAACATCTGCTCGCATAATTGCCTTGCTTCTTAGTAATTTGGAAGGAGCACTATACCATTGATCAAGAGAGTACCGTCAACTGAGGCCTTGTTTAAATCTAGGGTGTAAAGCTTTGAGGTGTCTGTCATATAGACTGTTTGGATACTAATAAAAAAATAAATTACATAATTTGTTCGTAATCCACGAAACGAATTTATTAAGCCTAATTTATTCATCATTAGCATATGTATTACCGTAATACCACATTGTCAAATCATGGACTAATTAGGCTTAAAAGATTTTTCTCATAAATTAGTCGTAAACTGTACAATTAGTTATTTTTTTAGTCTATATTTAATACTCTATGCGTGTGTCAAACATTTGATGGGATAAGAAGTAAACTTTAAAGAGAGCAACTAAGGGCATGTTTAGTTTCCAAAATTTTTTGCGCAGTATCCATCACATCGAATCTGCACATGCATGGAGTACTAAATATAGACGAAAAAAAACTAATTGCACAGTTGGGTGAGAAATCACGAGACGAAACTTTCAAACCTAATTAGTCCATAATTAAACACTAATTATCAAATATAAACGAAAGTACTACGGTAGCCAAAATCAAAAAAAAATGCATCTAAACGCGCCCTAAACAAGGCGTTTGAGAGTTGTGCTGTGGGCTGGCGTTTGTGTGGAAGCCATGCATTTTCTGTGTCAGATTTGGCAGAGAGGATACCTGCCGTATACTCAGCCCCGGACAGAATAAATGCCACTAATTCGCGAGCGCCGTGTGCAGAACTTTTTTCATTAAACACATCTGACTTGCATGAAACAAAGCGATAACAATAGAAATAAATATTCAGTGTATTAATATGACATAAGGATATTATTATATTGGAATATCATCGTACAATAAGCTCGATCCAAGACACAGGTTACCATCAAGAAGTAGGATAACCACAAACGAATTGAATGTAGCTCAGTTAGTGGAGTTCCTTGCTTGTGGTAGAATTTGTTCATCTGGATTTAAATCATTGACTTGATACGGATGCTCGTATGTACTGAATTTATCTTAGGATTTAACAGTGTTGTTATTGGAGTGGTAAGCGACGTGTTTATCGACAATGTGGCACATGTGATAACTTCGTGAATCTCAAGATCTCCGGCTTATTCTTTTATAAGGTGCCTCGTAGAGGTAGGGTGTATCCATAGTACATATGCGTGCATGTATGAGCATCAGCATCTGCCGGTCAGAGCGACTATTGCTCATAGATCCTAGCCTCCTAGGCTTCGATTCTGATACAAGTACAAGTGTCCCAATCTTTCTGTGGAGAAGAATACCTTGGTTGGTGGACGGAGATAACATTCATACCCCAACTATAACCATTCATGAACGTTGTGCCTTAGCGACCAATGCACCATCTTCAATGGTTGCTCATCTTACGATCTTGTGGAACGCAATCATCCAGCCACGAGACACTTATCCTGCAAACAATCGAAGAATCAATAAGAACAAATAGAGCAGTAATTGAATTGTTATGTTAATATGAGGGCTTCAATATGGAAACACAAGATGGTGGAGTTCTAGACACAAATAAACAAGCGGTTTGTTTTAGTAGATAGTCATAGCTTCATGTCGGCCATTGGATTTGAGAAGAATAAGCATTGATCCTAGAGATAGGCTTAGGCCGATGTATGTGAATGCTAAGTCAAAACATAAATGCAATTTAGAGTTGATGGATCTATTAAAGGAGGTTTTGTTTTGATTAATGAGATGCTTGGCCTGGATTGATCGATCATTTAACTTTTGGTCTGAAAAGTTCTGGTGCAACCTATCAATAGCAATCAATGAAATATATTTGAAGGGATATTATCCTAGCATTTGATCAACACTTGATAGCCGATTTGTTTTTGGCTCTAATAGCCGATACCAGAAAGGTATCGCCTCTAGTTCAAAAATAAAGATCTTTGAATATATAAAAGTCGATACGATATGTATCACCTCCAGAGCAAAAACAAAAAAACAAAGACATTCATGACACATACAGGGGCATTGCACTGAGACATATTCATGAAAGAACAGAAGGTTTCATTCATTAGTTTTCCCTAAATACAATCTAGTTGAAGACCTTGTTCACCACATCCTGAGCGGATGTGATATCCACTACGGCCTCCGCCGCGACAAAAAACTCCTCAAGCAAATCCTCATGCTCCTCGGGGCCATTGCCCATTGGGAAACCAGTCTCCATGGCATGGAGCTCGTACCCAGTCTAGACTTGCACCACGGTCCGCGCCACCGTCGTGCCATGACGAACGTCATGGAGGGCAATCTCCTGAATGCAGGCTAGAATGTCATGGAGGCGAGCATTGATGAGGGGACCCTGAGCATTGATGGCATCTGCAGCCGCATTCGCTGCTAGTTGGAGGGACTCCAACTACACCATCAGGGCTGATGATCACAGAAATGAAAGAACTATCAAGATAAAGATAGTGGAAATCAGAATAGAGGCATCCCTGAAGTTTGTCTTACCTACCACCATGGTGTCAGACTCGGCTAGCCATGCTCAGACGATGTTGTTCTCCTTCTCAGCTGCATGAAGAGTAGCCTGAGAGACCCCGAGGTGGATCTTCAGCTAGCCATTCTCCTGAGTCACCTCGGAATAGCGGTTCTGAGCCACCCTCCACTCTCGGAAAAAACGTCGGGCATCATCGCCATTGTACAAGTCAGAGGAGTGCGATGATGAGGCCGGCGCAGAAGATGCAGCGTTAGAGGGCTTGTCGGCCCTGGGAAGATGACAAAGACTGTCGTTCAAAACAAATCTATAGGCAAATTAGAATAGTTCATCGTCACAAGCAGAAGATGTCGATCTCACCTCACAGTGTCGAAGGCGCTAGTTCACCGGCATACTCTCTTCTGAAATATCCTCCACCACGCATTTGCTTTGGTTGTCCTCATCCGGCCATGAAGGATGATTGGATCTACGAAAGGGAGAAAGAAAATCGCTATGGGGTTTTGGCAGGCTGAAGGAGTGCAAAGGAACAGTTACTGAGTGGAGATGTGTTCAAGGCCAAAGCACTCGGGTGGTATTTGAAGCCATAGGAGCGAGGAGGTGGATGCCTCGGGACGTGCAAAAGGACAACCGTAATTAATAGAAGACAAAGTGCCACCTCACTAATGCCAAAGAGAATATGGCACCAGGGTGACTAAAAATGAAAGATCGAAGGGTTCTCTCAATAAAGGCCATGTTTTTAGACTTAATTAGATTAAGATTAGAAACCTGAGATCGGCTATTTTCAAAATCAGCTATTTAGCCGAAACAAGAAAAACAACGAGACGATGGAAAGCATGGTTATCATTGGTTCCACACAAGATACATGTTAACATACAGATTACAAGTCTAGAACATCCTAGATTGTGTTTAGTACTTCTAGCCGGATAGCATCAGCTTCTGCAATCTGTTGCTTATCTTCTTCGGCTGATCCAGGAATGTCCTCAAGGCCACTGTGGATGACCCTGCCTTCTCTAACTTTGGCCAATAGTTCTTGCTTCTTTTGCTTAATGGCATTGGGTATCTGAGCTAGGTTGGACTTGTGGCAGTTGATGGCAGCATTCATGTTCTCTAGCTCCTTCTCAAGTTCTGCACACTTGGTTTCCAATTGAGACAATTCTAGATTGATCCTGGGGGTGGAATTCTTCAAATCATCAATCAAATGTGCCAGCTCTTTAGCCTCTTGCATGTTGGAGTTCCTCTTGGCCAATAAAGTCTCATGGTTGGACAGATTCCTCTGAGCCCTTTTCACCTTCAAGGCCTGATCTTCAAAAATAGATAAAGATGGCAAGACCCTAGAGAGAGTGGGGGATGGATTACCCTTAATAGCCAAGAAGACTCTCTGCATTAAGATAGTGCCTTAGACTAGATGGGCTATGTTCTTCTCAAATATTGGGAATATATCCCTTAGCCAATTTCTGGTCTCTTCTGGTAGAGCATCCTTCGAAGAGGTGGCTGATGAGCTGATTTCATCCTCATCCAGATACTCTCCAAGATTAAAGGAATAGCTCAGAGCTAGGAGATTGAGTGCCTATGTATAAGGAAATCTCGATTAGGAGGTTTGAGTCAGTTCATAACAAAATGGATGGTTAAGAAGATACCGTACCTTCTCTGAAGCCTCTATCTAAAGAGGAGGAACAACTGATGATGCACCAATAACATCTGGTTAAATCGGCTCTGAGCTTTCAGCGTTGGTATCTATAGTGTAAAGGAAAATTTCTATTTCATGATTATCATAGAAGAATAAAAGGGGCATATAACCTCCTTACCATCAGTTGCATGCTGAAATGGGGAATTGACTAGTCTGAGGGTCAACAACAACAAGATCACCTTCGACATCGATGGGATCATTAAGTGGACTGTCAAGCTCCTGCTCTTGCATAGGTGTTTACTTAGAAAGTATCTTGGCATAGTAAGAAGTCAAATGAAGGATGAAAAATTGAGTAAATCAAGAAGTTAAAGAACATACTCTGATAAGCATCTAGAATGAAACTTACATTTTCTGCTGCTGTGGAGGCTTCGGTTATTTTAGCCGAAATCAGCTCCTCTTGAGGATCAGTCGATGGAGTTTTAGTTGGTGCTGAATCAAACACCTGGGATAGCAGTTCCTCACCCAGAGCGGATTGGGATGCAATGCTCGATAACTATGAAGGAACAGGATTAAAAGCTGAAATATCAGTTTGATAAGGAGATAGACTATTTACCTGAATTGATGGTCTCATTCTATAGAGTCTTTTCCTAGTAATAGCTTTCTGGGTTGCCCCTTAGACCCCTACACTTTGAAGACTGATATGTCACGATTGTGGGGACGGCATGAGTTTTCATCAATTTCGTCAACGAAGGTGCAGCTAACCCTGTTCTTGTAACCGGGCACGGTGGCCGATAGTCTATGGGACACCCCTTCCTATCCAGGCTCAGAGGATCAAATTCAATGTCCTAAAAAGGGTCGGTTAGAATAGTTGGCAAAAAATTCATCGGACAATCTACTTAAAAGAAATGGCAAGTTACCTCACTATCAGAAGCAAATTCCCCATCCAGAGCTATGCACAAAGAATGGACCGACCCACAGAAGAGGTGGGAGCACTATTCTTGCCACCAGGAGTCAAATAGAGTGGAAGAAAAGCTGGCCCTGATCCAGTCATGCAAGCAAAGGGAAGGAAGATCTGATCCCAGTTGAAAAATTCTAGAGGCTTCCAGTACCTCACTGATGTCTTCTCTTGGCCTCAGTATATCCTTGAAGAAAAGTTGAGGGGGCAATTGATTGAAACCAAACTAACGAGCTACAAATGAAGGGTTGTAAAACTCATAAGTTGTGAGGTTGCCTAGAATGAAGGAGCATGTAACCATTTTGCCACAACCATGATGAAATTCGACTGGAAGAACATAGGGCTTGATAAAGGAGTTAAAGATTGCAACCGCTGGCTCGTCCAAGCAGCCTGATTCAAATCAAAATTTAAATGGGAAGATCAGTTCATTGTTCTCATCCCCATCAAAAGGTAGCCCAATCAGGACATCTACATCAAACCCTCTATAAAACTTTTTGAAGAGATGCCCAATATTGATGTCAATTATCATGGTTGATGCAGCTTTACCGTAGCTCATGCACTGGTGGATTCTTCCTTCTTCGCCCTTATATTCCTCATCAAAATTAGAGAAGGAAAGCTTAGGTTTCTGAGATCAGGCCTTGTAATCTTGTGCATATACAGATTAAGCCATAGTTGTATCAACCACCAAGGGACACTGATGGTTGGACCACAAGATGACCCATAGAAAATGAATCTTTCTAGCCACATGTTTAGGAAGGCCACATATTCCCTTTCGTTGACAGCTGATCCATCTCCAATGTGG
>NW_027096433.1:0-40000 GCF_019320115.1 Miscanthus floridulus | reverse complement strand
TTCAGAATGTAACTGGCCCACCCTGTACAGTCTACTCAAGTACTCATAAGGTTGCATTGATCTAGTGATTCTAAGGCCAGTCAACATGTAAACATCGACTAGGGTGATGGTCATTGGGTCATGACCAAATACAAAGGCATTCAAGGTGGTGGACCAGAAATAAGATGTAGCAATCAGAAGTGAGTTGTTCCTCGCCATCCCAGATAACAAAAGAGTCTAGCATTGATTTAGATCATAAAGTTCCCAATCTCCACCCTTTTTCTCGGACACCCTACAAAACATGTCCCTCCATCCCTTGGGCATTTTGGGCCAATTTCTAAAGGGAGTCTTAGTGTTCCAAGAAGATAAATCCACTACAGACTGTTTAAAGGGGATTTGGTTGGTTTCTTGACAGATAAAATCAGATGGGTTAGGGTCACCCATAGGCCCAAGAAAATAGATATTAGAAGCAATAGCTGATGGAATCAAGATTTCATTCCTCATTTCCTAGAAATTGGATGAAATAGGTTTGAGAAGAAACGAAATACAAGGTAGCGGCCAATGCTTGGAGAGTGGAAAAGGTATACCTCAGAGAAGTGGTCGATGGTCGCCATTGTAGCCAAAATAGGTTTGAATCTGACAAAGATCACTTGGATGACAGCTTGATAGAACAGAGGATTTGCTAGGGTTTGAGGCCTTGGCGATGACGGCATCAGCTGTTAAAGTTGGCTCAAGAAAGAAGGAGAAAACAAACAGGCCGAGTGAGTTGGAAGAGATACTATTGGGATGCTATATAAGACTTGGGCTGGGAAGTCAGGAGTCATACATATATCTCGAGATAGAACAGTTGCGGCGTGGCAAACCAATAAACTAGAATTTTGGAATAAAATCATTTTATCCCAAAATTGGGGGCATGTGTTTACACCAAAATTTAGGAGAAGAACGTGGGAACTCATAGGCTTCCAAGATTGTGCCAATCAAGGAATCGATTGCATAAGGATCGATATCAGCCGGATTTGGATGTGACACTAGAATCGGCTATCTTTGAATGACGTCAGCAGATAATGATGATGAGCTATGATTGGCTTCAAGGAGATACATATCGGACTCTACAAAAAGGGAAAGATTAGGGTCCAAGTTATCTTAAGATAGGAATGTTTTCTTCATGCCGAAGATTGTACCAAGTCATACTTGAGTAGGATTCGTGTTTACGCTTCGGGTATAAATATTGAACCCCTGGCTATTGTAAAGACACACAATCAATCAAAGATAAGTTACTTACTTTTTCGGCTCTGGCCACCCCTTAGGAGTTGGAGTAGTGTAGATCTCGACGAGTTCTTCAGCGAGCAGGGCTACATCGGTCTGGCCGACCTCCTGGCTTGTCTGTAAGTACCATCATGGCTTATACTTCTGTTCGTACGGCTGCATTGATCCGGTTGACCTCCACTAGTGGCTCTGGTATAAGCTACTTATCAACTCTTGTTTAGTTCAAGTATGGCTGCATCGATTTGGTCGACCTCCACTACTCAAACTAGATTAAGGTCAAGTTATTGGCTCTATCTAAGGGTGGCGTCCTTCAGATAGATTCATTAAGTTACTGATATTGGTTATTGCTTTCATTATTTATTTAATTACAGCAATATCACTTCGCCTAAGTGGGATTGATCTAGATCGGCCTTATATCTTGTTTAACCCATCGTTTATTAATCTAAACTAATCTAATCTGCACTTTAAATGATGAGTTATGTTTTATCGACTGTTTTATGTCAATCTTGATCGTGCATAGTGTGTGGTTATGGCATGTCTGGTCTTGAGTAGATTTATTGGCTAACGAGAACCAGTTCCATGGCCTGTTATCACGGCCTATGTGATTCTGCCTCACACTCCACTGTTAGCACTGTGGAGTGGGGATCGTTATTTGGTAGATCTGTTCCTTATAGGGCATGACTTTAACTGTGCGCTATGCCTGAATTAGTTGTTTTAGTCGATATCGAGTGCTTTCACATACAATTCACGTCACTGAGACCGTTGAAGTAAAGATAGGTTGAAAGATATATTAGCCCCATGATCTTATTATTGTATTATGGCCTGCATGATTCTGCCTCATGCCCCACTAATATTAGTAATAAGTTAGGGTCATCAAATCTATTGTTGTTTCTATGACCTGCATGTTTCTGCCTCATGCCCCACTGGTCATAGCAATAGATGAGATCTAATATGTTCATTAGATTTACCTCTATTAAATGGTTGAATGATGATGAACTGTTTCTTTTATATAAAAAGGAATTCAATTGCTTGCAGTCATTGGCTTAATATAGACTGATTAATATTGATATCATATTGCCATTGACTAATATTTGTCCAAATAACAATATTCATCCTAAATGATAACTGATTTTTCTTCCATAATTCCATGAGCTTCAACTGATTTATTCTTATGAGTATGTTGGAATTGGCTATTTAGTCGATCTCCTTCCAAATTGGCTCTCAGAGCCACACATTTGGGACTGTTTGGCAACACCGGCATGTTCTGCCTTAAATTACTGATTAGCTTTCTCTCCTTGTCAATTGCAGGGTCAAGTTGACTAGCACATCTCGGGAGGAGTGTGTAGGATCGACCCCCTCTGCGTTGAAGCCAGGTGGATCTATAGCTTCATCGAGCAAACCCTTTCAGCTTGCTCGTGTGCCCTCGACACAGGATGAAAATTTTGTGCCGACAAAGTGTAATGCTTTTGCACTGAACTAATGGATCTTTGTCAGATTATTTTCCTCTTTAGTGATCTCATTACTAAGGAAGCTCTTGTCCTACTGCACAATGATGATCACATGCTCTTCAAAATGGAGGCGGCTCCCAACAATAGGAATGCACTGGCCAGCCTCATAGAGGATGTTGTTCTAGAGATCCTCTGCTGCCTCCCCACCCGCTCCTTGTTGTGCTACAAATGTGTCGTCGCTCCTAGAACCTACTCATCTCCAACAACCATAAGGTGCTGCCCCATACTATGGCTGGCTTCTTCTATGATGGCGACAAATGCGAGCAAAACTTCACCAGTGTCACCGGTGAACGCCCCGACTTGTCCTTCTTGCCCTTCCCCATTGACAAAGAAGCTATCTTAGATTGGTGCAATGGCCTCATCCTATGCTTGTGCATTGAGGCTGCTGGATCCTTCTATATTGTCTATAATCTAGCAACCAAGAATTTGTGGGTACTGCCACCTAGCATCCATGTTGTTGGTTAGGCTCGATTGGGGTTCAATCCGACAGCCTCCTCGCACTTCCATGTGATTGAATTTATGGAGGAGGACATTGAGTGCCTAGGTGTGGAGATCTACTCATCTAAAACTATGGCATAGATCTATCATGAATCTGAATGGGGCTAGGACATTAATGATGTGATATGTTCAAGATCAGCAAGTGTGTTTCTTAATAGTTGTTTGCATGTTATGGGGTACTCTCTGATACCTGTTGTGGATATGGAGGGAAAGACATGGAGGAAAATTCCTAGGCCTCGTGGTACTCTACCCTCCATCCATCAAGCTCAGGGTCACTTGTGTGTATGTACTATTGGTGGTGTTAGTGGTCACAATATGTCCTAGCTTTTAGTCTGGATCCTTGAAGACTATGCTACTAATAAATGGACATCGAAGCATACTGTCAGCACACTAAAGGTGTTTGGAAAGGCTAATATTAAATTTGGTTATGTGGATTATGATTCAGCCTACACAGCGATTATAGTTCACCTAGAATGAAATTTAATTTTCTTTGTTGGGGCAGAAAGAACAATCATCACATATGACATGGACCAAAGAAAAGTTCATGCCATCCCTACCAGTGTTGACTGTAGCTATGGTAGACATAAAGTCCTGGCACGATTCATGAGCAGACCTTACTTTCTTCCTTATGTTCCCTTGTTCTTTTTCTCAGAGTCATTAGCAGAGTAGTGAATAAAGCTCCATTTGATCTATCTCTGTGCCATGACATGTTTGAATGGACCAATGTTGTTTGATTATCTATGGCCATGATAATTTTGTCTAGGATGGATGTTTTCATTATTGTAGCTAAACTAGTGTGCCATCTTAATTTGTTGTGTTTCCAAATTGGTTTATTTCTCTAGTGCGAACAGTACATTTTGGTGGTGTTACAACTCCTGCCGCCGTTTCATATGATGATTCAGCATTAGTGTGACATTGCCCTACTCTGAGAGGAGGAAGGTTGTCGTGACAATGAAGAAGGAAGAAGCACTATAGTAGTACAATACTTATATTGATTTCTAATGTTATGGGTACATGGGGAATGTTGATGAGGGCACTCCAAAATACTCTGTACTACACAAAAATGACACCCTAAAAGCACTACAATGCACCCACATTATAGATGCACCTCAAATGTGGTAGGGAATCAAATGGTCCATGCCGTCTACCCCGCTCTGTCGCCCATGAATCGCATGGGTGGCCACGGATGTCACGGACCTTGACTATTGCCTTCCCTATGCGTGTCTTGAGGTGGGGCTATTTAAGCCAAGGTAAGATAGTTTGCCATCAGTTGTGATCATTCCACACACCTTCCTCCAAGAACCACCCTTAGTTTTAGTGAAAGGAAGCTTTTGAGCCTGTCATCCATCTTCATTGCCATGGTGCTTGTTCTTCAACTTCTCCGACGGTAGCACCGGATGATGGGATAAGGCCTTGAAGATTGGCTTTCTTCCATGTTAGGGGTGCAGGAATGCATGGCTGCTTGTCTAGCCTCGGTGCTAGTAGAAGTTTTGTGAAGATATAGGGAGGATCGCCACCTTTGTTATGTCTAGGGGTGATCCTCTCTTCCATTTTTGTGGAGGAGTTGGACACGTGGGCAGGTCTCCTCGTGCTTTCTGCTACAACCCTTGCCTACATGGGGGGATGCAAATGGTAGCTTTGCGAGGTGGGTGTCATGTTGGCTCTCTTCATCGGAGCAGCCTGTGACTACAACTCTGTCATTTCAAACTCTGCTCGATGCCCCTTCTTGGGTGATGTTAATGGAAGTTTTGCGACATCACAGTCGAGTATAGGTTGTATTATGTACTCGATAGGTCTTTGTTATTGTACACCCTAGTAGTCTTTGATACACATCTTTGTTATTATACACCTTTGAATGTACGTAACCTACTGGACTTATGAATAAAGATTTACTTTTTTAATGAAATGTTGGCTCATGTCGTTGTGGTTCTCACATTCCTATTTTTATTCTACTCCGGTGGCAGGCGATCGGGTGGATGAGACCCTTCAGACGAGCCACGTGGTGCAGTCAATTTTCTTCATCCAACTTCCAACGTTGTTTCTGAGAGAAGCGTGCTCCACTAAGATCATGGGAGATGTGGCCTCTCCTTAACTCCTCTCGCTCGATGCAATCATAGGGAAATCCAATGGACGCCTAGCTCGCCTATATATCCTTCAATAAAAGGGTTGCATATCCTGACCCAAAAGGTGCCTCATGATCATTGGTGAGCCAGCAGGTGCATGAGTCCAAATGCCGGTAAATGCTCATGGATAGGGAGGTAAATGAGGCTACCCTGGGCGATGCCGTCCCAGCTTTGCTGAAATGGTCAGAGACTGTGATCACTTTCAATAGAAAGGATCACTCTAACCACATTCTGCAGCTAAGATGTTTTCCCCTTATTGTCGATCTAATCATCGGCAAGACCTGCCTATCTCGTGTCCTCATTAATGGGGACGGGGTCCCGATCTTCCAGTCAGGTTCAAGATAAACAACGATTTGTTTAGATAGCGACACACCGATCCGGCTTCAGATCACAAAGACCCAGACCCTGCAACCTTAGCACCTACGTCTCCTCTAGTTATCAACCAGTGTCACAATCCGGTTGACCTTGCCAAGAAGGCTAATCCCTGCTGCGAATTGAAGAACACAAGCAAGAACAAGATAAAAAGCAACTCAATTAAAGTGACAATTGCAGATGAATGATTAAGCACTCGAAGTTGGGGTCTTACAAACCGATAACTGGCGACTAGTTCAATGATAGATTGATCTAAAACAAAACCCAAAACCTAATGACGATGGTGGCATATGATTATAAAGGTCTTAGGGTCGTCGCCTACCCTGGACATGCCCCCTAATGGGCCCAAACATGATACACGGTCCAACAGACCAAAAGTAGGTGTCACAGCACCCTAGCAGATTTTGGATGCTGACTTATTTCGACTATTCCTATTGATTACGAAGAGGTTTTGATGTGAAACCACTTGGATTGGCTTCCTTATCAAATTATCTTTCCATCCATATATGGATCATCGAAAACGGAGTTTGGATGCGTCCTGGGCGTCCGTTTTATTGCAGACTGGTTCCTGACGGCCGAGGCAGACTCGAACTCAGATTGGACTGGGCCTCTGGCTTGGCTTGGACGTCCTTGCTGGCCTCCTAAGGTGGTGGCCAAGGAGGAGGACGTCCAAGGGCTTTCTTGGTGGGTTCTCCAAGTCCTTGGGGTGTGCTTCCACTTGGGCCAGGGTCCCAAGGATGAATAACAAGCCCATGACAATAGTGTAGCTCCTGCCAGAAATAGCGACAGAATATATTGGTGATTTGAAGGCCTTGCTGACGTGATATTAAGATGGAACCAGATCTATTTGAAAGCTTATCAAACAAGCTTTCCATCAAGTGCTCATTGACCTCGAATCGCACTCCGGATGGATGAGTTATGGCCTTCCCAATGAGGCACTGTCGGGCTACCGACGAACCAAAAGTTCAACTTTGATGAACTTCCATTATGAAAACACATTTGAACCTACAATCAAATAGTGACATGTACATGTGGAACCAAGTGAATTATAACCAAAGCCACTATACAAATGTTAGGAACGAGCGCACCTTATAATCATTGTTCATATTCGAAGGTGCCATAGTCCTCATCACTCATGGATGGCAAGAGTGGTCTCAACCTCCTCTATACTGAGACCTATGACGCAATGGGACTATTGTGAGCGGCGATGCGGCCATTCGATGCTTCGTTCCACAGAGTCATACTCGGACTTCAGGCCATTTCCCTCGAGCAGGTCAACCTAAAGAAAGGAGGTTGATGGAGGGCGTGATGCCACCGGATCTATCCTACAACACTTCAGTCACAAAAACAGAGTTGCACTAGGCTAAGCCTCATGGGATGATCCCTAGGCAAGGTCACACAACTACAGCATTCAAATGATCAGATCATCAGCAAGCATGGTAAGACGGTGGTGCAGAAAACAAAATAAATCAAGAAACATGAGCTGAGAAGATTTCTTTATAAAAAGGCCCTAGCTAGGTACAACCTAATGCCCTTGGCCACTATCACAGGAGGATGTCCTCCACATTCACAGGGGCCATGATGGGAGCCACGACAGCGGCGAAGTCACCGACCAGCTCAGCCCGCTCTACCTACCCAGCATGGCCCAAGAACCTAGGCTCCACTCGGTGGTAGTCTAGGCCAGTGTGGAATTGCATAGCAGCGAGGGCGACACCGGCTCCCTATTGGATTCCTCGCCACCATAGTCCACTCGCAGGTCCTCCATCAGGAAAACTCTTGGAGGTGGGCTTCCTTTGTCTCATGGCGAGAGGCCGCTAGCTGCTCCTCCAGTGCTGGCAACAAGACGACGAGAAGATTAGAAGTCGTGGATGTCAGATAGGACAACGACAAGATGGAGAGAACCCTCACCAATGATATGGGCCTAGGTGTTGGCGGCCACCACCTAGCGTAGTGGTAGTATCGCTCTCCAAGGCGATGAGTGCCACCCTGAATAGCATCGAGGCAATGCTCCTAGTCAACCCACCTCAGTGGGTGGCATTGGAGTAGCACTAGCGGGCCTCAGTCCACCATGTGAACGAGCTCGTGGAACTCATACGGGTCATGTGAGGAAGATGACGATGAGGAGGACAAACTCGACCCCGACGTCGATAGGGTCCCGGCATGAAGGGTGCTGGTGGCCCCTCTAGATGTGGCATAGGAGACTGGCCCTAGAAACATCACCGATCAACGTAGGTCAATCATAATCACAAAACATTGCTCAAAAACTTACCCTTGCCCAGTGCAGTTAGGCTCGAAGACTGTGGTGGTGGCCCTCCGGCCTCCGATGACTCCTCTCGAGGACGCTTGTCGTGATCCATCTCGATGGGTGGAAAAAAAGCTGCAAGCACACAAGAACGAGAATGAGGAAGTGGTGGAGCAGGCAACCTGAAGCGAATGCCTCCTCACCCTGCCACTCTAGCATATTTATAACTATGATGGACACCTATGCAGGTGAAGCGATCAAAGGGAAGGCAGAGCAATGGTTGCCCACACACCGGTGTGAACCAAGTAAGCCTTACACAATCCCATCTTTTCCATACCATTTTGATTTACGCACTCATGTTCCGTGGCGCATGACTGCTCATGGGTATGTGCCATTAAGCCACGATGTGACTGGCGAGGCCAACCACACTCTGAATCCATGCATAGAATGACCCACAGTGGAGGAGTATCTCCATGCCTTGCCAGCATGGGTCATGGAGGTGACCAACTAGGCATTCACCAAGGTGCCGCGGGGGCCCTGGCCACTGCCTAGCTTCGGCGTGTGGGCCTACATGGGCTCGAGCTGGGGTTCCCACCACGGTCGTCCTTTCATGATCGAGAGGACCTCATCGTCTACTTTTAGCCCATGATTGTGAGTAGTTGGATTGTAATATGCCTCTGCATCCTATACAAAAATTGTTCATACTACTACTATTTACTATGAGTTTGAACTTTGAATATATCTGTGTTTACTATTTCCTAGAACATTCCATTTGTGTGCCTTTGACATGTATGACACCATATGACATGACCATTGTTATTATGTGGTGGTAACATCTTCGTAGGAGATGCGTGCTCCACTAGATTGTTTGGGTGAAGTGTGCTCCACTATGATCGTGTGGGAGACGCGGCCTATTAATGAAAATGAAAGTCCCACAAAGACTGGCCTTTAGATAGATTGAAATGTGCAAGTGAATGTAAACTGCCTCAGTTTTCCACTTCCCGTCATCTTCGCCGCGCTATCGCTTATGACCCATGTGGGTGACTGCACAAGTCATGGATCTTGATGGTTCCTTCCCTGCTTGCATCTTGAGGTGGGGCTATTTAAGCAAAGGTAAGGCGAGCCTCTTAAGCACACTCCAATCCCAACCTTCTTCCTCCCTTACCATCGAACAAACCAGAGAAACCCTTCAGTTGCTCCTAGTCTCACGTGACCATAGCTACCCAAGACCACCATCAACTCCAGCACCACTGGGAGAAGGCCTTCAAGATTAGCTTCTGCCACCACCTAGGCATAGCTATGTCCACTCATCCTAGGTGTTAGAGGATGTTTCACGAAGGTAGGGAGGAATGCCTCCATGGTACTGTCCCACTACTGATCGCAATCTGTGGTTATAGCATGTGGAATCGAAACCATGGAGAGCTTTCATTGGAGCAAGGGCCTTGGCGCCGGTGGATCTTCTAGAGCTTTCACTGGAGCAAGGGCCCGAGCATCATCTGGATTGGTTTTGTGAGCGAGAGCAGTTCAGGCTCACAAATGCAATCCAGTTGTGGGAATAGATATCCTCGTTGCTCTACTTCTCCTCTTCCTCCCACTGCTCCTAGGGGATGTTAGAGGAAGTTTTGTGAGGCTATTCCCCATCTTCATTCTCCTATTTAGTCGGGTATGGGTTACCCCCATACTTGTAAGGTCTTTTCAAATGGAAGAATGTTGTTGCATCTAGCTCCATCATAGATTGAACATATTAAGGAGATAGATGCAAATGACCCTTATCAAAAGAAAAGCAAGTTATGAGGATCGTTGGAATGACATATTTGAATTCCTGGACCCGTAGATTGTATGTAGGGCATAAGATATTAATGGAAGATTTATTGTTGAATGTTGGACTCAGGTTCTAGTCTATTTCATACTTAGGCCAGTCTTAGTGGAGAGTTTCATTACGTTATTTCCAAGATGGCCACAGTCATGTAGAATAAAATGAAATATGGATAAAAACCCGCTTCTCAATGGAGAGTTTTGTTCTAAACTTTAGCAGGAGGAAACCAAGCAGGCCCTTAATCTAACATTTTTTAGTTACAATCTGGTAGAACGAGTGATGCCCTGCCACATGAGAATAAGGACGCTTTCTGTTTACACCAAAATTTGGGAAGACGAATTGCAGGGACTCGAAGCTCCCAAGATCGTGTCATCAAGGAATCGATTGCATGGAGATGATATTCAGCTGATTCAAATGCAGTGCTGGAATTAGTTCTCTTCAGATAGCATCAACAGATAACGACAAAAGCTATGGTTGGTGTCAGGGAGAAACATGTTGGACTCTACGAAAAGGGAAAGATTAGGGTCCAAGTTATCTTAAAATTAGGAATGTTTTCACTTATACCAAAGATTATAATAAGTCATGTATAAGTAGGACTCATGGTTAGATTCTGGGTATAAATATTGGACCCCGGCTATTATAAAGGGCATCTAATTAATCAAATACAAGTTACTTACTTTTTTTGGCTCTGGTCAACCTTAGGAGTAGGAGTAGAGTATATCTCAGCGAGTTCTTTAGCGAGCAGGGCTGCATCAGGTCCAACCGACCTCCGGCTTGTCTGTAAGTACCATCATGGCTTATACCTCTGTTTGTACGGCTGCATCGATCCGGTCGATCTCCACTGCGACTCTGGTATAAGCTAGTTATCGACTCTTGTCTAGTTCAAGTACGGCTGCATCAATCCGGTCGACCTCCACTGCTTGAATTAGATTAAGGTCAAGTTATCGGCTCTACCTAAGAGTGGCGTCCTTCAGGTAGATTCATTAAGTTACCGATCTTGCTAATGTTCTTATTGTCATTAGTTTGGAGCAACATCAACCTGCCCGATCAAGATCGATTAGATCGGCCTCATATCATTTGGGTCCATCGTTTGCTTTGTTACAACACGATGATTCTCACTTTAAGCGATGGGTTATGTTTCATCGGCTATTTTTACTTCAATCTTGGCCACGCATAATACGCGGTTAGGGCACGTGTGATCTTGAAGAGGTTTGCTAGCTAGTTAAATCTGGTCTATGATTCACTATTATGGCTGTAACAATCCAATCGATCCCCACTGATAGCACTTTAGATTGGAGGATGCTAGTTGGTAGATTTGTTCTTAATGAGGTGTGACCTTAGCTATTTGCTATGCCTACATCGGCTAAATAGCCGATCACCTATGCTTTAACGCCTATAGTGTGTTCATATGATTCTGTCAAGCGTGAATAGATCTGTTTACTTTAAAGGTTTGATTTGTTGTCTTTATCATGGCTGCATCAATCCATTTGAACCCCACTATTAGAGGTAGCAGGTTAGGTCTGATGAGTCTACAAGTTTGTTCATGTAAAATAGTCAATTGTTCACACACTAAAGTTCCTTTTCACCTGAATCGGCTATTTTAGCTGATTCATCTGAGCCTTCACGTATAGCTTGTCTTGCGGAAAGCCTGTCGAAGTATAGATGGTTTTATAGATTCTTCGGTTTTATTTTGTTATCATCATCATAGCTGCCATCGATCCGGTCGAACCTCACTATTGATGGTGACAAATTAGATTCAGAGCGTTTATAGGTCCATTTGCATTAGACAGTCGATTCATTCGCATGCTATATCTTTTTCTCGATTAGATTCATTGGCTCAACATTTTATACTGGTAATATCTACCTAGCTGATGATCTCATTTACATCTACGTGTACTGTACCTGTCAACATAAAATCAATTGCTATCCACAAGCTTTATAGTCCGTAACAGCCGATTTCTATGCGTATCGGCTATTTAAGTCATTTTTCCTGTTTGGCTGCTCCCAAAGCGGCATACTTGGAACTGTCTGGGCACAGACCAGGCATGTTCCACCTTAAATTACTGATAAACTTTCTCTCCTTGTCAATTGTAGGGTCAAATTGACTGGCATGTCTCGGGAGGAATACATATGATCGATTATCCCTACGTTGAAGCCAAGCGGATCTCCAGCTCCATCAAGCAGATCCTTCCGGCTTGCTTGTGTATCGGCATAATACGCATTTTTTGTGCCGACACACATTCTGGCACGCCTGATGGGACACCACAATCGCCATTGCAGCTTACAACAATAACGACATCCTTATGGTGCCTTATGAAGACTTACCTGATGGAGATAAAGATATCATCAGCAAAGCTATAGAAGAATTTTAGAACAAGTATTTGTTGTCCTACATCATGACACGTGAAAATACAATTGTTCAAAAATATCCACTACCAAGAGTTCTGTTGCATGGCAGACAGATGCAGATGAAGCTGAAGACAGGCGTTTCTTCGTGGAAGCTGTAAACAAATCTATTCATGATGCCATATCGAACCATAGTGAGGTTTTTTTGAACACATTCCACAACACCATGAAAGAAGGTGTTTCACAGGTTTCTAGTTAATTAGGTTGGGCCGGCTTATTACAACATTCCACATCCGTCGACTCAGGGGACTAATCAAGCTGGTACTAGCCATCAAGAAGCAGCACCAGCTGATAATGATGATGTCCAGGTAGTTCAGAGTTCATCTGAGCAAGTTCAAGGTGCTACTACGAATCAGATACAGTATAATCCTAGATCGTCAGTATAATATGTGCAACGGCCGATGGGGCAAGGTCAGAACTAGATGATTAATTTGGGCACAACAAGCCAAATATCGTCGTCGACTCAAAAAATAGCACCATCAATTCAAAGGATCCATAGAGATATAGATCCTAATGTCTTTAACCAGAGACTTCAAGCAGCAAATCAGCAAAGGACCCAGTAGATAGAGATTCCATGAGAATATCATTATGGCACGGATTACAACACCCTTCACATGATTCTGAATCCAGGTATCAAGGTACACTGGGATTTTAATCCTCAGATGGGTCAGCAGGTGTAGAGAAATCCAAATTCAAATGCTGATGAGTTGTTGCTTAGAGTGACCGAGATGATGAAAAATCGGTTCGGTTTGAAGCCAAAAGGGCAGACCTTCTCGTACAAACACTCATATCTAGAATGGTATGATTTGATCGCTCTTCCTACAAACTACAGGCTCCCAGAGTTTGCTAAGTTCAATGGCCAGGATAGCACAAGCACGATAGAACATGTCAATCGGTATCTTACACAGTTGGGCGAAGCATCCATTGAAGAGGCCCATCGAGTTCATTTCTTCTCCTTGTCCCTGTCAGGACCAGCCTTCACTTGGTTTTCATCATTGCCAGTTAACTCCATTACCAATTGGGTTGACCTAGAGAAGAAGTTTCATACATATTTTTACACTAGGACAGGAGAAAAGAAGATTACTGATTTGATGACTATAAGGCAGAGAACTAATGAATCAGGCACCGTGTTTCTTTAAAGGTTTTGAGAGACTAGAAATGTATGCTTCTCATTAAACTTGACTAATGATCAGCTAGCTGCTTTAGCCGTTTAAGGAATATTGCCAACATGGAGAGAGAAGCTGCTGGAGCAAGAATTTGACAATTTAGGTCAGTTGGCTCAACGAGTGGCAGCGCTCAATAGCCAATTCCAAAATATGCACAGAGATACCTGATTCTAGAAAAGTACCACAATGGTCAAAGCCTCTAATCTATATTCAGTCGATGATGGCTATGAAGACGATGAAGAAGAAGAGGTTGCCGCGGCTGAATGGAATTGGGGTAAGAAGACGGTAATGGTACCAAATCCTTAGGGGAGAGGAGCCAAAAAGAGCTATGATTTCCTCAACCTAGAGAGCAACGCCTTTGTGCGCATGCTGCTGCTTGACGCATGCTACGTGCTAGTCCATTTCGGCGGCGTCGACGCCGGCGGACGCAGCGGGAACGGCGGCGACATGATGGAGGCCATCGGGGTGGTGCGCGACGTGATCTACCTCGCGGAGAACCAGATACCGTTCTTCGTCATCGACGAGATCCACAAGCTCACCACTCCGGACGGTGGCAGCGTCTCTGTAGCTGACTCGATCGCGGGCTACATCCGGGAGCTCCTGCGGGGGCAACAGTACTCGGTGGCGACGCCGGGGGTGGCTGGACCTCCGGGGCCAAGCAATCTTCTGCATCTGCTGCACATGCACCTGACGCCCACCGTTGCACTGTCGTCGTCATGCACGACCGGCGACAGAGTCATCGGCAAGCAGCATTGGTTCGGCCGGTGGTGCTCGGCGACAGAGTACTACTGCGTCGGCGTGGGGTTCAGGAGCTGGCCTCTTGTCGTCAAAGGAGCTCGCTCGATCCTTGATGTGAAGTTGGACAACCGCGGCGGCACGCTGGAGATCCCGCGCCTGAAGATCGACGCCGGGACGTCGCGGCTCCTGCGCAACCTGATGGCGCTGGAGCAGAGCAACCCGGCGGAGGCGGGGAGCCACGTGACGGCGTACTGCGTCTTCCTGTCGCAGCTGGCCGGCACGGTGCGGGACGTGGAGCTGTTGTTGAGGCGCGGGATCATCGCGCACGGCCTCGGCAGCCATGACGAGGTTGCCGCCTGCCTGGCGGACCTCTGCAAGGGCGTCGCGTTCAGGGGTGACGACCCTGGCGGCAACTACCTACGCACGACGTGGCAAGGGCTGGAGGAGAGCTTCCGGAGCCGACCACGCCGGTGGGAGGCGTGGCTCATGCTCAGGAACCCGTGGCTCGCCATCGGGCTCACGGCGGCCGCCGTGGGGCTGGTTTGTACCGTGGTGCAAGCGGTGTACGCTGTTTCGAGCTATACACCAAATGCTTAGCCCCGTTCGGCTTACCTTAAATCCGACTTGTTCGACTTCTTTTTTCAGCCGGAACAGTATTTTTCTCTCACTAACATTTCAACCAGAACAGTGTTTTTCAGCCACTTTCAGCTAAGTTTCAGCGAGCCGACTGTCAAACACTGTGCGGCTGTGCCTGTGAAAAGTCAATATAGGTGTGCGTAGTACGTCCAGCATGTCCTTTGTTTTCTCCTTTTTTTTAGCAGAAGGAAGGATTCTGTTACTAATCTGTACTAATAACTAATGCTCAACAGGTGCGTCAAGAAAATTTTGACTGGGATGCAAATAACTATTTGTTCAATAAGATGTTTTGATATCCTCGATTAATCTGTTTACCCTAAATCTTGGCTGAAGCTGAATTATAAATCCCTAACCCACCCGTGGAAGAGCCGGGATTTCGAGCTGCAATACAAGACGCGAGTGATTTGAATCTTTAATTCTCTAGTTGTAAGTTCTATGTATTTTTAGATTTAGATGATGTAAAAGGTTCTAGACTTTTAGTATTTACGAAGCATCCTACTATTCACTTATTACAAAGTTCAGCGTCAAGCTGGATTCATCACGTCCATGATGTAGAAGAAAGATAATGAAAGACACTGCAATTGTGTGAAAGGAGACATTGTGTAAGTAGCTCGCTTGATAGAACACCGAATTACTCAACACCAACACAAGCAAGACCTAGTATATCTATAATTTGGTATAGATACATAGTTAAAAAATATATCAAAAAAGCTAAAACGTCTTGGGGGGATTATAAAAGAGATGGAGTCTAAGATAGATAGGAAGCAAGCAGGGGGAATCGATGATAGGAGGGAGATACTGAAGACACTAGAAGCAAGGGATCTGGGTACACCCTACCACAGAGTAGTAGCAGAGGGGCAGCGCTTTGCTCGCTACAACTTTTCTTAATCTGCTGGAGCTGCAGCTATGGCTGCAAAGAATGAACTAGAATCTACTGTAGCTACTACATGAAGCAGCTGCAGCCGCAGCCGAAAAAGGAGAAGCGAGCAGGCTAACATGAGAAAGAATTGTGTGTTATGATTGCAGCTTGGCCCATAACGCATCACCAGTCCATTTTGTGATCATCCCTAACACATCGGGCCTATACATATAAGTTATTTATGGTTAAAATAAATTTACGTTAGAAGCCAAATGTTATATTTTCTATAGTTTTTTTTTGACACGTTTTATCCCCCACGTTCTCTATTTGTACGAAAACATATAGAATCTAGATTATACTGGTTAATACTGACCGTACCTTTTTTTCTATTTGTACAGCTCTTTAGAACCGTTTGTCGGAGAAAGTGTACAAAACAGGGTGATTATTAAGCACCCTATCAAATTTAATGATGAAACTCTTGAGGTTCGTTGGCGAACACTTACATCACTGTAGTTTCAATTGGTTAGTGTGCATCATGAATCTATGCCATGTTTACTTGGGCTTGTTTAGCTTATAAGTCATGCTTTTTCAGTCAACGGATAGTATTTTTTTCTCACACCAAATCAGCCAACAGTATTTTTAGTCATGACTTATCAACCAAACAAACCCAAACGAAAAAGGACGCTAGCTTTGGATCTTACTAGTCCACTGCTGCAACCACCAGTGACAAAGCCAATAAAGTAAGTAAACAATGGCCGACATAGAGCAGATGCTAGAGAAAATTTTCTATTTGATACTAGACAAACTTTTGTTTTCTTATTTAACACTTAAACTTAGAATCCGGGACTATTTAACATCCAAGCGGTAATGATGTTAAATCCTAAACAAAAAGACATTTTTGCCCCAGTTGTTTTTTTCCCGCCGTGAAGTTCCTTTTTGGTGGCTATTGCAGCCTTTTTAAGCTCTTTTCCAACTCTTATGTTTTGCCTTTTTAATTGCTTATTATGTTTGTAAAATAAAGGCACGAGTGCACCCACTTGGCTACCTTAGCCAGCGGCAGTGCCAACGCCCGTCACCGAGCCTGTCGCGCCATGGCGGAGAAGTGTCATAGTGGGGCGGAGAACGGCGATTCAACGAGTACCGTGCACTGATAATTATCGTTTTGTATCACAGACCTAAGGGGGTGTGTTTTATTTTACACCGGTTTTGGTCCAATCAAAATGTATTTTTTCGAATTACACAGTACAATGAGCATCTTCGAATATTGGACCGACAAATCCTTAAGATTGTGGATACTGTCTCGTGGCGGGTAGTGAGCGGACGGCGCGGATCTCAGCTTGTTGCGGGACCACCACGTGGGCATCACACCGCCGTCGGGCCCACCAGAGGCCACCACCTCCGCACCTGCCTATGCGCTAGTCGGGTATATTTTCTCCGTCGAGCTCAAACTGTCGCGGCAAGGAGATGAAGGGAAGGGAAGGGAAGGGAGGGGAGGGCGAGGCACGTTGTGCGAGGATGGCCGCTGTAACGCCAGCCACCAACACCATTTGTGGCATGTGCAACACCAGAGTAAAAAAACACGTGCAACACCTGGATCTACTTTTGAAACTGCACAAATAAAATATTTGCAACAAAAGTCTGAAAGCAGATGAAACATTTGAAATATGCGCTTAAAATATGCGTGTATATCCATTGCAACATGTGCAACATCAAGATCTACTTTTGAAACATCCAGATGAAATATTTGCAACATACGTCTGAAACATGTAAAACACTTAAAACATAGGCTTACAATATGCATATATTGTCATTGCAACATATGCAATATCCTAGATATACTTTTGCAAAATCCAGACGAAACACTTGAAATATAACTTTGAAGCATCATAAACACTTGAAACACAGTGTTGAAACACTTGGAAACGCAATATTCACCACGCGACCATGCCCTTCCTGGTGGGGATTGGAGTGGCAATGGTGAAGAAGGAGGAGGCCGAGGAAGCCCAGCCAAGCAGGAGGCCGAGGAGGGCCACCGCCAAGACGAGCCAGCGAGGAGCGCCATCTCCTAGGCCGCCCCAAGCCGTGCGTTGTTGCAGCACCCTCGCCACCGTCGACAGCACAAACCCATTGGAGCCAATCGGCCGGGCAGCGACGGCGTGGGGACGGACGCGGCCTTGCCTGTGTGGGTGTGGGTGTGGGTGTGGGTGAGGGAGGATATGGGGCATGCATTGCAGCATAAGATGGAGCGCAGCGGGATGGGGGAGCCAAAGCATCGCGGGCGGGATGTGGCTTGAGCAAGGGACGGGTGAAGGCGGCAGCTAGCGTGGAGTGGGGCGTAGCGTCCAGGTGGGGATAGGGATGGAGGTGCAATAGAGAATAGAATGAGTGGACAGGGATTTTTTGTGAGAGCGCGTCCGTACAGGAGTCACAGAACGAACGTCCTTATTGTATCGTTATCGTAATAATTGTCGTTTCGTTTTCCAGACCTAAGGGGGTGTGTTTTATTTTAGACCGGTTTTGATTCAATCAAAACATTCTTTTTGCGAATTACACGGTATAACGAGCATCTTCGAACATTGGGCTGACAAATCCTCAAGATTGACAAAGTCACCACAAGCGTCTCAGTTGTCGACGAAAACATCGCGTACCCCTGAAAGCATAACACCGTTAAATCCTAGGTCCCACGGGAAGTCGAACCCAAAAGCTAATGTGTTAGTAAGGCTCTTGTAACCACTAAACTAAACAATTAATTCTGGTTTGGGTTGTACAAATAGTCAGATTACAAGGTGTTTTGGATCAAATATAGGGGTTCCAAAGAGAACCAGAGTGTTGTTTGGTATTCCCAGCGGGTCGTCACCCGCGTAAGAGTATTTCCAAGAGTACCTAATATTTTCTTCCAGAAATATGGAGTTTTATAACTCCTAAAAAAATATTGGAAGGAATAAAGAAAGTCATCTCCAAGAGTTTCTAATAATCCACTCCTAATTATAGAAGACAATTTTACATTAGAAATCCTATACTATTTTTAAATTATCCTAACCACTTTTATATATTCTCTCTTGTACATTTACATCAAGAACTATTTCCTACTCTTTATTTTTTCCACGCTCTTCTACCTTTAGATTGCCCGACAAACACGCGCGGCGAGAGAAGATACGCGTGACTCGAAAGCGTGTAACTTTACCTAGAACATGGTGACTTTTTCCAAGTTCTAAAAGATTAGGAAGA
Source organism: Miscanthus floridulus (assembly GCF_019320115.1). Classification (NCBI taxonomy): domain Eukaryota; kingdom Viridiplantae; phylum Streptophyta; class Magnoliopsida; order Poales; family Poaceae; genus Miscanthus; species Miscanthus floridulus. The sequence continues at coordinate 21,163 of NW_027096433.1, read as the reverse complement.
TGGATTAAGAGTCGTTGAAGAGAAGGTTTTTCTTATTTTGCTAAAAAACAAGGATTAGGAAGGGATTTAGAGAACTCTTGAGACGCTATAACATCAAGATGGTTTTCCATGCACCAAAAGTCGTCGTGACCAAAACTTCGATATAAAAACCCGAAGGAAGAAGACAAACACATGACATGAGGTGGTACAAAGTATGCCCAACTAACTGACCTAGTGCTCGTTGTATCCATCCTTTCGGTTTCGTGTGATTAGTGTGGCTTTGTAATTGGGACGTCAGCTGATGTATATATATTTTTTTATATCAAGATGGATATGTCGTCGTCAGCAAGTGAGAAAGTGACACGACATTGAGAAGAAAATATTTGAAGTTGAGAACAAAAGTTAGCCTTAGAACGAAGCACTTTCAACTCCACACTAACCTGCTCTGCAGTGAACAAACTCTGCACGATCACGTTAGTTAGAACCACTTGTACCTGTTCGAATAATGCTCTTGGTTGGATGCACACAAACATAAGAATATAACAGACAAGCTTTTCATTCCAACTCCTGACCTAGTGTGATTAGTGTGGCTTGGCTTAACTAGGGTGATGTAAATTCGGTACCCTAAACCTGCAAATGATGTTATTTTATTTGGTGTGATTGCTTGAGTGGCACTCACTCTGTTTTCACCTATTTGTTAGTGTCCTAGTAAGCAATAAGCATCGTCTCATTAGGTTTTATCGGAAACAAAAAGTATCTTAAATAATCTAGCCACATCTTTCAAAAAAGAAATTTGGCCACGGCTCTATCTCCAAAGATTTCGGGCATAGGTTTTAATTATTTAAATTATATAAGAAAAATGTTATTATTTTGTTCTCTCTAGATAGAACAAATGCAAATCTTGGAAATCTTGAGGTGCATAAGCTACATCAACAAAAGAACAGCTAATTAGGAAACACCAGATTAATTTGGGGTGTATGTTTGATTTGCCGGCCAGATAGCTTTGTCTCGTAGGCAACGTTTCTAGGTCAACAATTTTGGTCGCCAGACAGCTAGGATGGTTGCTTGGTAGGCAAATTGCCTTTCAGGCCATGAACCAACAGGTCCTTCTAGAGAAGGGATCATAGAGCTAGAGATTTGCGAGCCAGATGGAGGAAGAAGGATAGCATCTCATGACAATACCCAGAAAACTAAAAGCAAAGATGTTATGCTCTAACTGGCAGGGATATAAGACTGTCTCAACAACCTCGACCTAAAATACAACACATATTCATCTTTTGGGTAGCGCTACAGGCAAATGGTTCAATACATATTTTTTGTCTTCTCCAACAATAAGACGACAACCCTTTCTGTAAATGGGTCTCTTGAATAGAGGATACTCAAATCTGGGTGATGCCTCTTCTGGCACCTAAAATTGGTCCTTCATATAGATAGTCTATTGGATGTTATAGTTATTGTGTTAGAGACCTAGTTTAGGTTTGAGTTCTACAATAGGTCTCCTGTTGGAGACAACGCAAGGGGACTTGTCCACGAACCCACAAATAATACGCTTAGATTTTTCTGGTTTCACTGTAACCCACAGAGATTGAGATTGAGTCTATTTGGGTTTCGCCGCTTGGATCCTTGCCAGCTGATGAAACAGTGAGGATATTTTGGTTACTTTTAACTTTTCTCCCATCCACTTATAGAAAATATTATTTTAATAGTTATAACGTGTAGGAGCAAATTACCAGAATTCAAGAGTGTCTTATAGCAAAGATAACATTGAGTAGTTTTAATCAGCAGATACCTAGTATTGAAGAGAGTCCTAAAATTTACCTAAAAATTTAATCATGATTCCTTTTAGGGAAAGAGCAGTTTGACCGTTAGGAATCACGTTGCCGCAATCAAAGCATGCTAAACTCATAGTGCATTGTAGCCAAAAACAAAAAATAAAAATAAATATGTGTCACAGAGAATCAGTGTCTTCCTAACAAATAACAAGTGACAAAAGAAACAGTGAAATGCTACAACACTGAACAAAATAAAAACAACACGGCGATGCTTCAACCTTGTGAGGTGCTCAACACAGTTGCGACACATTCCACTGACAGTCCATTCGTTCACGGTGTACGCATTGCAGGTTGGACCTACAGCCAAAGACACGTACCATCGCTCGTCTCGTGTAGCCTTAACTTGCGTACGTGCTACTTAATCCCATACGTGCTCCCGGAGCGCGCGCGCACAGCGTGCTCCACGACCCTCTAGCCACGCCATGCACGACGCCGCCGTGGTGGCCGCCGTCCACCACACCGTCGTGGCCGGCGCCGCAGTCGCGGTCGTCGCCCTAGCCGTCGCGCTCTTCCTGCTCTGGCGCAAGAGGCGTATGGCAGCCGCGAGAAGCCCTGCCGACGGTGGTGCCGCAGCCTCAGGCTCTTCGGCCTCGACCGCGCCTCTGCCGGTAATCACGCTCGCCGACGTCGAGCGCGCCACGGACGGGTTCCACCCGAGCCGGGTCATCGGGCAGGGGAGGCACTTCGCCGTGTACGCTGCGGCACCCGGGATCGCCGCCAAGCGCATGCACCCGCACCTGGTCCTCGGCGACCCCGGCGGGAGACGGTTCCCCGCCGCGGTCCGCTCGCTGGCCGTGCCGCCCCACCCCAACGTCGCCACCGTGATCGGCCTCTCCGAGGGCCCAGGAGAGCGCGTCATCCTCGTCGAGCGGGCCCCCGCCGGCGCCGTCAGCCTCGACAGGGTCCTCGTCTGGGACGACGCCGCCCACGCCCACCACGTACCCGCGTTGTCGTGGCGCCAGCGCGCCGCGGTCGCCGCCGGTGCGGCGCGCGGGCTGGCGCACCTGCACGCGCACGGCGTGGCCCACGGCCGCGTGCTGCCGTGCAACGTCCTTGTGCACGCCTCCTCCGGCGGCGGCGCGCGCTGGAGGCACGCCAACGCCACCACCAGGCTCACCGACTACGGGCTGGCCGGTTTCCTCGACCGCCGCGACGACGACGCGCGCGCGGAGGACGACGTGTACATGTTCGGCGCGGTGCTGCTGGAGCTGCTCACTGGGCGGCGCTGGGATGGCGGCCGGCTTGCGGACTGGGCCCTCCCACATATACGCGGCGGCGCCAGCATGGAGGTTCTCGACGTCGTGCGGGCCGGCGCGCCGGCCGACAAGGCGGAGGCGCGGCTGCTGGCGCGGGCCGCCAGGGTGGCGCTGGCGTGCGTGGGGAACGACGGGCGCAGCCGTCCGGGGATGGCGGAGGTGTCGGCCATCCTTAGCGACGTGGAGGCCGCGTACAGGCGCCGTGACGGCGCACTTGTGGGCAAGGAGGAGGAGCACGACGACTATGGCGATGAGAGCCGTCTCAGTGGATGCCTTCTTGGCCCAAGCAGGAGCATCCACAAGGCGGACATGCTGCTCCGGGCGCCCCCTGTGATGTGAAGAAACCAATCAAAGCTTAAATTCTTTGGGAAATTGATCAACTGATTACTAGTGCTACTTGTAGTTGGGTAGGAAATGTGCGTGCTTGTATTTCAGAAGCTATTTCTTACTTTCTTCTTTTTTTCTAAAAAGAATGTACAGTTACAGCAGAGATCTTGAGTAGAATGTACATAATATTTGAGCATCCGGATGTTTCAAAGTGATTCAACGATTTTCGAACACGGAATTTCTTCAAAAAGATCATGAACATTTCCACCTGTTCCAAAGAGTATTGTTAAATTCTGGATCATCACAGGACAACATCTAGAAACATCTGCTCGCATAATTGCCTTGCTTCTTAGTAATTTGGAAGGAGCACTATACCATTGATCAAGAGAGTACCGTCAACTGAGGCCTTGTTTAAATCTAGGGTGTAAAGCTTTGAGGTGTCTGTCATATAGACTGTTTGGATACTAATAAAAAAATAAATTACATAATTTGTTCGTAATCCACGAAACGAATTTATTAAGCCTAATTTATTCATCATTAGCATATGTATTACCGTAATACCACATTGTCAAATCATGGACTAATTAGGCTTAAAAGATTTTTCTCATAAATTAGTCGTAAACTGTACAATTAGTTATTTTTTTAGTCTATATTTAATACTCTATGCGTGTGTCAAACATTTGATGGGATAAGAAGTAAACTTTAAAGAGAGCAACTAAGGGCATGTTTAGTTTCCAAAATTTTTTGCGCAGTATCCATCACATCGAATCTGCACATGCATGGAGTACTAAATATAGACGAAAAAAAACTAATTGCACAGTTGGGTGAGAAATCACGAGACGAAACTTTCAAACCTAATTAGTCCATAATTAAACACTAATTATCAAATATAAACGAAAGTACTACGGTAGCCAAAATCAAAAAAAAATGCATCTAAACGCGCCCTAAACAAGGCGTTTGAGAGTTGTGCTGTGGGCTGGCGTTTGTGTGGAAGCCATGCATTTTCTGTGTCAGATTTGGCAGAGAGGATACCTGCCGTATACTCAGCCCCGGACAGAATAAATGCCACTAATTCGCGAGCGCCGTGTGCAGAACTTTTTTCATTAAACACATCTGACTTGCATGAAACAAAGCGATAACAATAGAAATAAATATTCAGTGTATTAATATGACATAAGGATATTATTATATTGGAATATCATCGTACAATAAGCTCGATCCAAGACACAGGTTACCATCAAGAAGTAGGATAACCACAAACGAATTGAATGTAGCTCAGTTAGTGGAGTTCCTTGCTTGTGGTAGAATTTGTTCATCTGGATTTAAATCATTGACTTGATACGGATGCTCGTATGTACTGAATTTATCTTAGGATTTAACAGTGTTGTTATTGGAGTGGTAAGCGACGTGTTTATCGACAATGTGGCACATGTGATAACTTCGTGAATCTCAAGATCTCCGGCTTATTCTTTTATAAGGTGCCTCGTAGAGGTAGGGTGTATCCATAGTACATATGCGTGCATGTATGAGCATCAGCATCTGCCGGTCAGAGCGACTATTGCTCATAGATCCTAGCCTCCTAGGCTTCGATTCTGATACAAGTACAAGTGTCCCAATCTTTCTGTGGAGAAGAATACCTTGGTTGGTGGACGGAGATAACATTCATACCCCAACTATAACCATTCATGAACGTTGTGCCTTAGCGACCAATGCACCATCTTCAATGGTTGCTCATCTTACGATCTTGTGGAACGCAATCATCCAGCCACGAGACACTTATCCTGCAAACAATCGAAGAATCAATAAGAACAAATAGAGCAGTAATTGAATTGTTATGTTAATATGAGGGCTTCAATATGGAAACACAAGATGGTGGAGTTCTAGACACAAATAAACAAGCGGTCTAGCGAAGTAGCAATGGCTAAATCAAAATCAACAAAGCCCAATCTATCTGTGATGCCTCTAGAGATCTATACGTAGATGGTATAGGATGACCACAAGGGTTCCTGGGTCATGCACCCTATGGCACGTACCTAGTGCATCCAACTTGATACATTGGACATCAGGCCAAAATAGGATAGTGCAGCACTGTGGGCAGAAAAAGGTCCCGACATTAAAATGATGATTGCACTCGACTCAGACATGATATGGGCATGAGGGTGGATGCGTTGAAAATTATACTTGATAAGCTTTTCATGAAGTACTAAACTTTCTAATCGAAGTCCATATGAAGCTGTAGTGACCTTTTCAACTTTGCGATGTTTTGCATTCTGAATCCAACTTCCAAAAGTACCAGCACAACAACAACCAATGTCCTGCGCCAGGCCATGACGTCACTTGTGACCGCAACCATATTCATTTTAAAAAGTGTAACAAAAAAAATACTTTCATGGTTAATGATGAGGCTTGTTGTGGCAAGGGTGTAGGAAATCCAACATGAATCAGACGGTACCCAAGCATTGTTGCAGGGCAATTGGCACTGAGAATATATCTTTCCTTGCTTATATGTACCACATCAGTTGATATATTGCTACATGAAAGAATATGGTGAACATTGTAACCTGCAAAAATATATTTCAGGATACAGAAAAAAAGTTTGGGACTTCAATATATTCTAACAGAATCAAATTTCAAAGAATGCACGAAGTCAAAGTCATTAATTGTTGGGTCCTCAACACTTTCAAATGAAAAATCAAGCAATCTTGCGTTCCTTTTATGATAAGTATTTTAAAATTTCACTTCCACACAAGGGTTAGGACCAATCATACATTGACCAATAAACTCTTACAGCTCCTGCTCCACGTACCACTCCTTCTCTAATTTTTTATATGCAATAATTTTTCATGCAAGAATAAGGAGAATAGGCCGAAATGCAATCTAGATTCAAGCAAGCAACAACCTGATAGAATACATGATGGAAAAGAACCCAACTGTGATTAGTACAGGATGAAAGCACATGAGTCGCCAGAAGAAAAATAAATAAATAGAGGAGAAAACAAAAGGCAAATGCAAGAGCAGTTTTTAGTCTATGGTTTGGCTATCCAGTTTTTACATGAGGGAATTCAAACAACATGCATGTCCATCTAGAATCAAACTCTCTTGATCATTAGATTCCAATAATGATTTTTTAGATTTTTCTAATGTGTATTTCATCATATTCTACTCTGTTTAATACATACCCAAAAAAGGTAGTATGCTGCTTTGGTATCCGAACAAATAATGTAGGGAGGAATTTTGCTACCGTACTTTGCAAAAGCTTATATGTCCTATATTCATGTTGCATCAATCTAAGAGAAGTTGACTCTAAAGTTTCACACCATGAATAGGCCAGGCCTATTTAATGCACTTTATGCAAGATACCTATATTCCATGAATATGTCATTCACAAAAAATATTCCATGAATATGTCCTATTAAATTCTTTTATCAATTGATCAATACCATTGACATTATTGTTGAACCACTTTATGTAAGAGAACATTATAGTTCTTATATCACAGAAAATCATTGGTATAAGCATCAAAAGCGTTACACGGTGAACAATTGAGCATTTTGCAACCCAAGGACAACTAAAATTAGGGTCTGTATGGTTCGTCTATGAGTTGTGCAAAAGCTGTTGTGAGTTTTGAGCTATGAAAAAATCACTGTGAGCTATGCACTATGAAAAAGTTGTAAGTTGTTTACAATTATGAGACCTACCTCATCTACCTATGTCCCTTGAAACAACAATGAAATGTCTCTCTGTTTTCGCCAATTTGAAAAAGCTAAAAGCTAGAAGTAAAGAAAAGCAGAGTCCAAGGTGCTACAAAATTGTACTACGCAAAAGCAAATGTTTCTGGAAAAAAACAACTCTAGTTTCTACCTATTTTGGTTGGCTTTCTTTTTTTTTTGGTAGTAGAGGCACTTTTCAGAAGTTGAATCAAATTGTCCAAACATAGTCTTAGAATTGTCTCGCAAGCATCCATGCACACAAATCCTGAACATCCTTAAGAATAGGGGCAATGGTGCTAATCTTTTGTATGCTGAAGCGGCACCTCCATGATGGATCCATCAATATTTGCTCAATTTGAAAAGAATGGAGGCAAAACACACACACACACACACACACACACACACACACACACACACACACACACAGAGACAACAAATCTAGGAAAGAAAGGGAGAGATGATATGGAACATACCAGTGAAGTCTGAATTACAGAGGATGAATTCTTCATTCCATTCCGAATTGGTGTTCTTCTTTATCCATTTATCACCTGTGTCTTCAACTTTCGTAAAATGATGAAAAATAATTGTAATTAGCAGGACTAAATAGTGGAAATATAGACAGGAAAAACTAAATTCAAATATTCCGATGGAGTCAATGGAATGATGTATACTAAAGTAGGTTCGAGCCTCTTGAGTGCAAGCAAACGCAAGGTGGTACACACAGGGGCGACGTAACGGGTTGGTGGCCTCCTGAACCCGGAAGCACTAGGAAACAACATTTTTTATTTTCACGTTTTTGTATCATTATAATTATTAGAACGGTGGCCATTCAGAACTGCAGATTGCGGTTGCAAGGTATGACATACAACAGATCCACGCTTTTATATATACAGGAGTACAGGACTACAGGAGCCTTCAAAACCCCCACGCCTGATGCTATACATTTGATCAAGATCTGTGGCCAGTACTCCTGATGTTCCATGTCTGGGATGATGGAATAGAGAATAGAAAGCGGAGTTGCCACCACGTTTAAGATAAAAATGTTTTCTTATTGGCTTTAGATCTAACTGAGAACCCGTCAAGCAAATTATATCTCCCGGCCTTTCTTGGAAGCAAGCTCACGAGTTTTGCTTGCCGTGCTCGCAGTCTTTGCCCCCAAGACACAAGCCACACCGTCAGTACCACGGCTACGTACGTACAACTCTTGAGCAAAACTCAAGCAAGATCATGGTCATTGCTGGGCCGCTGCCCACTAGCACTAGCAATCCAAATGAAAGCGCAAGCCACAAGCCACCACAGCCTCGCCTTCTCTCTACACAGATCAACTCCAAGAAATAGCATCAATTAAAATGCGAGCTAGGGACCTGAAGAGACAAGACGAGCAATAGCTAGCAAAGCCTAGCAAGGGAGCACAAGAGCAGAAGAGATGCAGCTGGAGAAGGGGTCCCTGGACCTGGTGCTGGTGCCATGCGGTCTGGTGGTGATGCTGAGCTACCACCTCCTCCTCCTCTACCGCATCCTCCGGCATCCCGCGACGACCGTGATCGGCTACGAGAACCACAACAAGCTCGCTTGGGTGCGCCGCATGGTGCAGCAGCCAGCGACCCCTGATGAGACAGCGCTGGCGCTGAGCGTCATCTCCAGCAACATCTCGGCGTCCACCAACCTGGCGTCGCTGTCCATCGCGCTGGGCTCCCTCATCGGCGCCTGGGTCAGCAGCACCACCAAGATGTTCATGACGGAGCTCGTCTACGGCGACCGCAGCCAGGCCACGGCCACCGTCAAGTACATCTCCCTGCTCGTCTGCTTCCTCGCCTCCTTCACCTGCTTCATCCACTCCGCCAGGTACTACGTGCAGGCCAGCTTCCTCATCACCACGCTCGACTCCGACGTCCCCGCGGCCTACGTGCAGCACGCCGTCATCCGGGGCGGCAACTTCTGGTCCATGGGCCTCCGGGCGCTCTACCTGGCCACCACGCTGCTCATGTGGGTCTTCGGGCCCATACCCATGTTCGCCTGCTCCGTGCTCATGGTGGCCATCCTGCACATGCTGGACACCAACTCCCTACCCCTGCACCACCACCAGTTCACAGTTAGGAAACGGCACGAGCAGAGAGCTCACACCTCAACCATCGCTACGAGGCAGCTGCAGCCCAGTCCGCAGAATCCAATGCTCAGCAACCCGGTCTTGTCACCTGTTACGTTTTTCAGTTGAACTACAAAATTTTCAGTAATGTTGAAGAACCTGAATGTAGCGTGCAATTATAAACTACATTACATTAATGTTGAGCTACAAAATTTTCACTACAGATATTGTTTCCCTACTAGGACAACTGCTACATAGACTGATGGCCGGATGAACGGATCACGACATTGGCATCAAAGTATCTCTTTTTTTCTATGGAAACTCATGATTCAGCTGTTACTGACTCGGCAGATATTCAATCAAGTATATCGGCCTGTTCGCTGGTTGATTTCTTGGCTGGTTTGAACTGATTGGTGCTGGTTTGTTGTGAGAAGAAAACACTATTGGCTGGCTGGTTTGGGCTGGCTGAAACCAACAAGCGAACAGGCTCCCACCTATATTCATGACAAGTTGCCAAATGGTCTGCACTGGCTCCCACCTCCCAGTCCTCTTTTGTTAGTCTCTATAGAAGAACAGTGGGGACATTGGGGTCATTCCCATTGGGCTCGGTAGTTTTCTTCTTGCCTCGCTTCTTGAGCTTCTTTTTGAATCTGAATTGTTCCTTCATGTTCTTCTCCCATGCTTTCTTGTGCTTGTTGTAAATGAACATCGCAGCTCGCGCATCCTCAATCTGTAATACAGAAAGTGGTCATGCAAGCAATCATGAGCACGAGTGACAAAAAAATGGAAGTGTTATTAGGATCATCACGACACAAATCAGGAACCGTGCATATAATGTAACACGTACAGGGCAGTGTTCATTCTGTTGTATTTTAGCACCAAGTACTTCAGCAGCAAGATCCTTCAATGATCGCCTCTTCCTCTCCCTAGTGAATTGAAATTCACATGTCAATACAGTTTTGGGTAATCACAAGAATACTCGTGTCAGAGCAGATGCCCAGACCATCTAACCTTCGGAAAACCTCATATTCTGATGTATCCCTAATGTCCTTCTTTGGGTGGCTTAGTAGCAACACCTGAAAAATATTAATTAAATTAGACAAGAACACACACAGGGTACAGAAAGAAAGGAGTTAAAGCCACCAACCTTGAGATCATTGTGCAGTGCATGACCAACAAGAACTCTTCCTTTAATCAGCTCAGCTACTTCCTTCTGCACAGCCCAGAATTCTTTGGCTGCAGTGACAAAGACAGTTGCATAAGCCACAAAGATCACCACCCTTGACAGCAACGAAGTACTATATAGTGATAAACCGATAATGTAGTGATGTATCTACCTTTGTTCATGTGCTTAGGTCTAATCCCACTAATCCGGGTACGGTAGTCCACAATTCGCTCCACAGTACGAACATATTCATCATATACAACATTGCCAAGGGAATTAACCTGACAACAAGCATATTGAGATTAGAGGATGATAATTCAAATGTGGGAACACATTTACATTATCCAAATGTTTGAACATTTCAAACAAACTTTCAAGTGCATTCATCGTATGGCAAATTAAAAACGACATATCAAGTACCACATAATGTTTAACAAAAAACAGTTATGACATGTCTTGATCCTGTGTTCAGTATGCTACAGGTCTAGAAAATCGTTCTTGTTCGAGGAGGAAGTTTGGTTCTTCCCCCTAGCTCTCTCAAGAAAGCAAGGAAATCCTTGCCCGCTCTTTTCCCAAAGCAAGACTAATTAAACATGCCCTCCACTTTTAATCAGTTTTCCATCAAACTTAACCATGTAATTCAAGAATAACCTTCACTGCTTGAAGCCTTGAACACTTACATCACATCAAATATCAAGCATAAATGCACACAAAATACACGAAGACATTAGAAAGGGCTGCACAATGTTTTCTGTGCACTTACCCTGTAAATAAATATTATTGACTGTACTCAATGTTCGTTCTGACACAGGGTGATGACTGAGCATTAACAATTTAACATGAAGTAGTCTCATACTTCATTTCCAGATTCAAGGATATAGAAAATCATGTGAATAAACAGACCACTAAAGATTTTAATGTTTATATGGTTTCAGATCACCAAGTTTGTACACTGAAACAGTAATCCTATAGCATTTTCAAAGCACAAGTAGACATACATAACAGTTTATAACAGACAAAACAACAGCACAAGGAAAGAGGATCACATTGTAGTTGCTAGACATTATCTAAATAAAACTAAGTATATGCCACTTCATTAGCATAACACCTGCGTTTAACATCAGGTAAGTAAAACAAACCATAGAAACCCCACAGGCCACAGGATAGGAAATTGTTTTACTGTAGTGCCAAACCCAAATATAAATTAATAGCATGTTACTGAAACAAACACCTGAATACTACTGGTGCCAAATGCAAGCTTGTAACACAAACCTTCACAAAACCAAAAAATGCAAGTCCATCCAGGTCATACAGCCTGTTCGGGAGGCCGTATCGTATCGTGGATTATTTACTGCTGGCTGGTTTGGTGTGAGAGAAAAACACTGTTCCTGGCTGCAAATTTACGATCGTTTACGAGCAAGCGAACATGCTCATAGACTCACGGGAGTTATCAAAACCACCTATTTGTTAAACCAGACATCTGAAATGACCAACCTCCAACTATGGATTTGCCCAATTCAACTTCAGAACATCTCCACGCCGGAATAGTAGCAATCTAAATTCCATGGACAGAGCAGACTATTACACTACTGCTTCATGATTAACAGCTTTTGGCATATCCTGAACCTCCAACCTTACAATTCAACAACGAACAACCACAGACCTATTGCTCTGCCATCACTCCAAATCCCAAGCGCTCTCTACTCCACTCCATAAATTGATGACTACATACATCATTACCAGTTACTAGGCAAGTAAATAAACAAGAAAATTGAAGTAAGAGATGGTGCTTACCAAGGTAACCCTGCCGAGAGCGCTTTTGCTGCCATCAGATCCTACCCCGACCATCTCGCAGTCAATCGCCACCGCCTTAGTCAAGCTAAGGACCCCCAAACACCATTCCCAAACAACGAAATCAGAAAAACCTATCTCAAACCGACATTCCAAGCGTCTCGATGCCAGGGCATGCTCACCTGGTGTCATCGGAGGTTGGCTCGAGTTTGACCTCCTGCACTGCGGGTGGTGGGGACAGCTCTGCGGGCGCCGGAGGGCCACCGTCATGCTTGCGCTTGCCGAGGTGGGTCGCCGCGGGGCGGTGGGGGAGCTTCGACTGGAGCTGCGCCCAGTTAGGATTTAGGGCGGAAGGGGGCGCTGCTTTTGGCCTGGGCGCCCGCTTCCGCCTCGGATTGTGGCTGGGGTTTGCGGCTGCCGGCGGCGGCGTGGAAGACGGCGTCGGAGCCAGCATGGGGACGATTGCGGCGCGGGAGGACGGAGGTGGAGTTTTTCTTTTCTTTTCTTCTGTGTGTGTGTGAGGGTTTTCTTTTGTTTTGTTTTATAAGAGAGGGTTCCAACTTCAAAACGTTCTCTTGGGTTCTAAATTTTAAGGGCTTGTTTGAAAAAGATTCACCTGCTCTAGATTCACCATTTTCAGCTTCACTTCACCAAAAAAATTTTCTAAACACTCTAGATCCACCAAATCTGGATTCACCAAAATGGTGGATCTAGAGGCCAGATTCACCAAATTGGTGGAGCTCCTCAGGGGTGCTCCACTAACTTCAAGTTTGGTGGAGTTGGGGAAAATTACCCACCAATGCCACTGATTACACAAATAACGCTTTGTTGTGTTTCATTTCTTTCCTTTCTTCTTCGCGTGGCCGCACCCGGTGCCAGCACCACTAGAGCCGTGCCCCATCCCCATAGGGGCTCACTGCCGAACTAGAGCCCCAATCGCGCCCTCACCGACCGAGTGCCCTCAGTCGGCTGCGCTTGTTGGCACCGCGCGCGCCCTCGCCATTGTCCTCGCCCGACCGCGCTCGTCGGCCCCGTGCCCGCACCACTGGAGCCCCAACCGTGTCCCACCGGAGCCCCAACCGGCAACCATGCCCTCGCCCTCACCCTCCGCTGGCCCCGTGCCTCGGCCGTGGCCACGCCCCTTCGCCCCACACCGCTGGAGCACCGTCCACCCCGTACCGTCGATCCGCATCGCCCAGTTCGTCGCCCAACTCCGATGAGGCCACGGGGTCACCGACCTCGTGCCTAGAGGCCATGGCCGCGTCCGGCGAGGCCGCCCACGCCCGCCACCTTGCGCCTGCCTGTCGTGCAATGTGCTCTGCTCGATAGGAGGATAAAGAAGAGCTGATGCGTGGGCCCAGGTTGGTAGTGAGACAGAGAGAACACCAGAGTCCAAGGGCAATTCTGGTCATTCTAATGAAAATGCCCTTGCGTGGATCTGGAGCTGCTGTCGATGTTTTACCACCGATAGCCTGCCACGGGGGTCCCTGAGGCAGTATTGTTCGGACTTCAGCGTATGCGAAACTCGACGGTGAACGTAGCAGACAGTCGATTTATCCTGGTTCAGGCCCACGACTGTGGTCGAGTAACAGCCCTACGTCCAGTCAGCGTTAGCCTCTGTGTTGGATTGATTGTGTTATAGAAATCGTACAATTATTGTTCTGTTGTCCTCTTCCTCAGGAGCCCTGTCCTCCTTTATATAATCAGGAGGCCAGAGTCCTAGTCAGTTCATAATGAGAGTTCCTAATAGGATTACTAAATAGTACTACTACTAAGATTACATGGAAAGAATCCTAGTTAGACTAGATCTTCTTTCTCCCTTACGGGGTATCCTGTGGGTCCCGCATCGACAAGCCCCCGAGCACTTCATGGTTGAGCTCTAAAAGTCTCGTTTTGCTCCTTTAGGTCTTGTTGAGTAGGAACAAACGTCATCCGAGTGCTTTCTGGAGTGAAACCTTGTAGCGCTTCTTGGGATCTTCGAGTGATGAGTGCTTTTTGAAGAAAAAGTACATCCATCTGGTTGTAGCCCCCGAGCCTCTTGCTATTTGGAACAAGAAGCTGGAGGATCTTGTCTTGAAGTTGCTCTGATTGTTCGTTGAAGTTTTATCAAAAAGAACTCGAATATGGCTCAGTTCCGGGTTCTTTTTGTCGTAATGTCTTGAAGTGGTCTGCGTTGAGGAAGTCTTTTGGTGACATGCGCTTTTTCGAAGAAAAAGTGCACTCACTGAGTGTAGCCCCCGAGCCTCTTGCTATTTGGAACAAAAAGTTGGAGGGTCTTGAATCTTTATGTTGTTTGAAAATTTGTGTTTCTGAAGTAGTCCCCGAGACTTGGGTTATGTCATCATCCGAGTAGTTTTGCAGGCATCTTTCCAAAGCAGCCCTTTAGTCTTGGATTAAACCATCATCCGAGTAGTTTCGCGGCATGCAGCCTCTGAGCTTATGTCTGGGTTCTTTTTTCAGAAAGAACTCGGTTACATGGCCTTGGCATACTCTCCGCTAGTCTTCTATTGTCGGATGTAGTTGTATGGAGTTGGTTGGGTGTAAATGCTGTTTGTTGATGGATTATACCGTGGTGGTATATCCTTCTGAATATGCTTGTTCTTGGTCACTGTTCCTTTACGCCTGAGTCCTTTTTTCATTGAGTTCTATCTTTTCACTGTTTCCTTTGTCAGGTCTTTACCTTTGGTGCTCCCAGTTCATGTGCACCGCTCTTTTGGTCTATAAATACCCTCCTGTGGTGCTTGTTTTTGAATCATTGAGCATTCTATTGTGTGGCCTGAAGTCTTTGTAGTCATGGATATGGTAGTTTGTGAAGTTGAGCAGCCCCCAGGCGTATCTTGTAGTTGTTGTGTATCTCAGTCATAGCTGGAGGAAGTCTTGTGATAGGGATTAGAGGATAGACTAATCCCGCAGTGGCGTTGCATTAGGAAGTTGGTGGCGGTAGTTGGAGGAAGTCTTGTGATGTGGGCTTCGTCCCTTCATCCGGTAGTTCTTGGCTGGCGCTCTTTGTCTGCCCTGCGGCTGTCCGATGCAGATCAACACCTGATCCTACATCACGTCGGGCTTGGGTAGATAGATGCCTACCAGCCTCCTTTGGTCCATGCTTTCCTGCTGTGCTGCTGATTTCTGTCTTGGATGCACTGTGTTCGTCCTTTGAAGAAAACAGTGTAGCCGAGGGCGATTTGTTCTACCTGGCAGTAAATTGGAACATGTAGTCGTTCCAGAGCCTAGCTGTGTCCGGGTTCCTCTTTGCTACCTTGCTTGTTGTAGTACCGAGTTCATCAGGTCTTGTAAGATGTGTAATCTTGTACTTCTTGATTTCATTTGCTTCTTGATTTCATTTGTAATAAAAAAGATTCTTGCCTTCTTAGTTGCCATGCTTTCTCCTGCTGTGTCGCTTGTGGAATTTCCGAGTTCTTTTTATCAAGAACCGGGTTCTTTTGTTCCTTCAGAAGTTACCCTCCCTTTCTTCTTTGAGGATGGGTTGTTCTTGCAGTTATCTGATGGCTCCGCAGTAGTGCTAGATGGATAAGTCTGAAATCTACCCATTGGATTGTACCGTTGTGTGGATTTGTGCCCTCCGTCATTTTAGCTGCGTCGGTAAATGGACCATTGCGTTCTCATACGGTGTTTTAATGGGCCTGGTGGGCTGTTTCTAACGCTGTAAAATTTATTTATAGACCCTTCGTCCTCTTTTTCTTTACTACCTTTCTTTTGCCTTCAAACCCTAGCTCTTAATCATCTGCCTGTCGCCATTGCCTGCCAGCCGTCCTTAGCGCCGCCATCTAGGTTTTCTTTTTCCTCTAATTTCTTTTTGCCTTCGTTAGTATATGGGCAAGAAGAAAACCGCTAGTAAGTCCCAGTCTTCTTTCATGGACGAGGAGTCTTCACTCTCCTTGATCGAGAATCAGGAGTTTGTTGCCATGAGGGCCGCCCAGAAGTTTTGGCTGGCTCTGACAACCACCGAAGTGCAGCTTCGTGAGCTTGTCAGTGATGGCTTGATCCAGGGCCAGGCTTTTGCTGAATGGAGAGTTCTAGGCGAGCATCGAGTTCCTGTTCTAGTTCCTGGTGAGATCGTTCTTTTTGTCTCATTCATTCGCGCTGGACTTTGTCTTCCCGCCTCCGCTTTTCTTCACCAATTTCTTGATTATTTTGGGATTTGCCTAAACCACCTTGCTCCTAATGCAGTTCTTCACCTTTCTATCTTTGTTCATCTTTGCGAAGCTTTCCTTGGAATTCCCCCTTCTCTTTCTCTGTTTCGTTACTTCTTTCGCCTGAAACCCCAACCCCGCCGTGAAGAAACCAGCGTTCTTGGCGGTTGCGGGATTCAGTTTCGCCTAGGGTCTTAAGAGCAAGTTCTTTGACTATGACCTGGTTGATTCTGTAAAAGATTGGCGTGTTGACTGGTTTTATGCTGCTAATTTGATCCCTTTCCTTGTCGTCCACTCTGGATCTGGTCCTGTGGTGAATGACCGATGGGACAAGAAACTTGAGTCACCTGCTGAGATTCAAGTGATCCAGCCACTCCTTGATAGGATTAGCATGCTGAAATAGCAGGGTTTAACCAGTTTCGGTATTGTTTTCGAGTTTTCTTCGTCACCGAGTTCAGCCTTTGAAAGAGCGGGAGCACCTTGGCTTCGAGTATTCTGGGGCCGAGGATCCTTCACGCATGGTCCCTAGCTCTTGAGCTGACCGATGAGGAGGTACTCGAGCGTCTCCTAGAAGATGCTGAAAGGAGTGAGCGTTGTTCCTCCTGCTGTCTCCGAGTTCTCTGCCAACAACCCGCCCCCAGCTGTGAGTTGTTTATCTCTTTGTTTGGGTACTTTATGTACTCTTGCTGTATCCATTTTTGCTTAGCTTTTCCTTGTCTTGTTATTTTATCCTTTTTCGTACGAGCTTGGGCGGAACTTTGTTGACCCGATCCCTCTTGATGTTCTCCCTGCCATGGCGAAGACTGAGGATAAACTTGCTGGAACTTCCGTAACTAGTAAGTTCCCAACCTCCACAGCGCTTCCTAGAGTTTCTTTCGGATTTGTTGATGTATATGAAGAATATGTTCCTCGTCTAGTCCCTCGCGGTCCTCATAGTGTCCCGAAGAGGGGGCGAATGGATGGGTCTTCATCCGGCCTGCCTATCTCCAAGAAGTCTTGCAAACCAAGTAGTCTCTTCGGTACTCCAGTTGTTGCTAGCATGCTCTTAGGTGAGCATATTTAATACTCTTTGTTCCTTTGTTTTCCTGTTTCTCTCTTGAATCGAGTACTTTTTATTCTTTTTTTCAGCAGGTGCTCTGGTTTCCTTGGTTGAGGGAGAGGAGGATGACTGAAGTACCCCTCATCATGCGGCTGGTGAGTTGTTTTCATATTCCTGTTGCATTGAATTTCTCTTCTTTGTCTTGACTTTTAGTCTTGAACTTTTTGAAGTAACCAGGACGTCGGGTACGAGTTCTTCTGAGGCTCCCGCGCCGACTTCTTCTGAAGCTCCGGTGTCGAGTTCTTTGGTAGCCTCGGTACCGAGCTCTACCGCTCCTCCAGTGCAGAGTTCTTCCACGGCTCTAGCCCCGGCTTCTTCCGTGGCTCCGGTATCTGCTATCCCGCTCCCATCGTCGGGTGGCGGGGATGTTTTCGCTGTCGTGGTCCCCCCTACGAGGCTTTCTTTTGGCTTCGTGAAGAAGAAAGTGGCTGGGTGAGTAGATTCTGGTTTCATCCTTTTGCTTCTGTCTTCCTTCTTCTGGTTCTCATCGGTGATTTCTTTTATCAATTTTCAGTCTTTCGTCTTCTCTCGTTTCTTCATCGACTTCTTCTCAGCCTTCCACCATGCCATTGAGTTCCAAGTCTCAGGACTCGCAACATACTATTGGTGAACTTGCTGCGGGGGCTTCGGGGCTACCTGGTGAAGTTGCAGACTTGGCTGCCCTGGAGGTGACTGTGGCCGTCACGTCGGGTCCTTCTGAGGGATTGGCTTCGGCTTCCTGGGAGGTTGCTTTGGTCGTTCCTTCTTCGCCCCAATCGGCCTCTCCTTCCCCTTCTCTCGCTTCTGGTGGTCCCTCTTTTATGATGACATGGTGCAACAGTTCGATGCCACCCATCGGCTATCGGAGCTGATCGTAGCCTGGGGGAGCTTGGCGTCCTCTATGACTTCTTTCGGGGAGAAGCTTCATGTAAGTTTTTCTGAGATTCTTTCTTAGGCCATTTGTTTTGCCTTTGTCCTTACGCCTTATTTTTCTCTATCTTTAATTGTTTAGACTTTCTCTCGTGACCATACCGGCTTCTTCTTTTCGTCTGAAACCAAGAAGAAGTTGTCCTCCGAGGTAAGTTCTCTGAAGACTGACCTTGACCTCCTTCGGGCCGAGTTGGAGACTGAGCGTAAGTCGCATCAAAAAGAGAAAAAGGCTCTCCGTGCTCAGGTGGTAGAGGTAGAGAAACAGAGAGACACTATTGCCCAGGAGTTGGAGAAACAGAAAGATGCTGCTATCCGAGAGGCTTCAAAGAACTCGGAGGCCATGAAGAGCTTGGAAGCCATGAAGAAAGAATGTAAAGGTATTCCAGGGTTCTCTCTTGTTTCTTTCAGTATTCAAACCTTTCCCTCCTACTGACTTGTTGTTTGGTGTCTTGTCCAGCTCTTCGAGTTGAAGGAAAAAAGCTCTCGGAGGGCATTGATGAAATGAAGACTCTTGTTCGTACAAGTCATAACAAGGCTGAGGAGGTAATTACTCATGCTGAAGAAGAACTTGCACTTGCTAAGTTGATCAGGCATGGAGCTGATAAAGATCTTGTGTAGGCTCAAAAAACTATTGAAGACTTGTCTGGGAAGCTGGCGATGGCTACTAAAAATTAGAACGTTTTGTGGAAATCCTTTCATTCAGTAGCTGATGTTCTTCGGACTCCAGCAGATGACGGGACAATCTTGGGCTCAGTTCATTCCTCGGATTTCGACTCGTTTCCAAGAGTTCACAAAGAAGTGCGCTAAAGTATGTACCAAGAATGTGCTGGCCCAGGTCCGGGTCCTTGCTCCTAGAGGCGTCCTCTATCCAAGATAGTAGAGGAAGCTAATAGCCAAGAATACCTTGATGCCGTTGAGAGGATGGAGCCTGAGATCAAAGGTTTAGCCAGTAGGGTTGTAAACAGTCTTAATATTGATATTTCCCTTCCTGATGACAATGCCTGATCCAATTGACCAGCCTCTTGTAATATTACACTCCTCTTCAAATGAAGATTCTTTATTTTCGTTGATGTATTCTTTGCCCTGGTGTGGTCGGAGTTACTTGACTTGCTGAGTAATTTGTCCTATTTTCGTCTCTGCCCTGTAAACAACTCTGTGCGTTATCCTAACGAAATCCCTCGATTTGTCGAGTACTTTTCTTTTCTTCCTCTTTTGTGATCCGTCGAGTGCTTTGTCCGTGCTATGACTTGTTAGATGTAGATCTTTGTGTTGACAACCTTTCGTCTACGCTATGTAAAATGACTCGGCATAGAATGTTGCCTTGACAAACTTCGGCATCCGAGTGCTTTCTTGAGTGGCGCTTGTGCTTTTCTGAGGAAAAAGTATTCCTATCTGGATGTAGCCCCCGAGCCTCTTACTTTTCGGAACGAAGAGCTGGAGGGTCTTTTTAAGCTTAATTTCGGTCGACTAGTTTTAGGTGTTAGCTTTTAGCTACCCTCATCGGCGGGCTCAAGCGTCTTTTCAGCTATTTTGCTCTTGGCCGGGATGCTCAGGCATGTTTTCAGCCATTTTGCTTTTTGTTTCGGGTGTTAGCTTTTAGCTACCCTCATCGGCGGGCTCAAGCGTCTTTTTAGCTATTTTGCTCTCGGCTGGTAGGCTCAGGCATATTTCGGCCATTTTGCTCTTTAGTTCGGGTGTTAGCTTATTAGCTACCCTCATCGGTGGGCTCAAGCATCTTTTCAGCTATTTTGCTCTCGGCCGGCAGGCTCAGGCATGTTTTAGCCATTTTGCTCTTTTGTTCGGGTGTTAGCTTATTAGCTACCCTCATCGGCGGGCTCAAGCATCTTTTCAGCTATTTTGCTCTCGGCCGGTAGGCTCAGGCATGTTTCAGCCATTTTGCTCTTTTGTTCGGGTGTTAGCTTATTAGCTACCCTCATCGGCGGGCTCAAGCATCTTTTCAGCTATTTTGCTCTCGGCCGGTAGGCTCAGGCATGTTTTAGCCATTTTGCTCTTTTGTTCGGGTGTTAGCTTATTAGCTACCCTCATCGGCGGGCTCAAGCGTCTTTTCAGCTATTTTGCTCTCGGTCGGGATGCTCAGGCATGTTTTCAGCCATTTTGCTTTTTGTTTCATGAAAACAACTCGTTGAAAGTCATGACAAGACATGCTGTGGATGAATATCATCTTTATTGATCATGAATATAAACTAATACATATGTCGTCGAGGAATATTGTCCTTTGTCGATTGTGAACGTTGGTCCCTTGTGGCTTGCATATCTGTTTTTTCTTGAGTTGTTTTTACACGTAGAATCTTCTTAGCTGGCTGATGTGCCATGTATTATTGACTTCTCTTCCATCTTTGGTTATTAACTTGTATGTGCCTTGTTTGGTGACTTTTGTGACAATGAACGGACCTTCCCATGGACTGAGTAGCTTATGTCGTCCGTCAGTTTTTTGTATCCTTCTTAGCACTAAGTCTCTGACTTGTAAAGATCAAGGATGGGTACTCTTGTTGTAGTGTCGTCTTAAACCTTGTAGGTATCTAGCTGATTGGAGGGTAGCGTTTACTTTGACTTCTTCTGAGCTGTTGAGTTCTAATTTTCTTGTGTGTTCTGCTTCTCCTTCATCGTATTGTTCTATCTTTGGTGATGTCCAGATCAAATCGGCAGGCAGTACGGCTTCTGACCTGTAAACTAGGAAGAAGGGTGAGTAGCCTGTGGCTCTGCTTATTTGAGTTCGTAGCCCCCATACTACTTTAGGTAATTCTTCAATCCATTTGGACCCATAGTCCACTAGTTCTTCGTATAACCTTGGTTTTAATCCGACTAGTATGAGTCCATTAGCCTTTTCTACTTGTTCG
>NW_027096432.1:0-40000 GCF_019320115.1 Miscanthus floridulus | reverse complement strand
TTGACACTTCTTTGTTCTTGGATGAAGACTTCTTTCTCCTAGCACGATAGCCCTTCTTCACCATGAACTTGCCAAATCTTTTGACAAAGAGAGCCATCTTCTCATCATCATCATCATCCCATGAATCATCATCTTCACTTGATGTTTCTTGCTTGTCTTCGCCCTTGGATGATGTGGCTTTGAATGCCATGCTCTTCTTCTTGTCATCCTTCTTCTCATCTTTCTTCTCCTTTTCTTCCTTCTCATCATCATCTCTATATGTATCATCGGTCATTATATCCCCAAATACTTGGTTTGGTGTCATGGTGTCCAAACCGTTTCTCACTAGAATGGTGACCAATGTACCAAATCTTGAAGGCAAACATCTTAAGAACTTATGTGAGAAGTCTTTGTCCTTCACCTCTTCACCAAGTGCTTTAAGATCATTGACAAGCACTTGAAGCCTATGGAACATCCCCGGCACACTCTCATCCTCCTTCATCTTGAGGCTTGCAAACTTCTCTTTGAGGATGTATGCCTTTGCATCCTTCACGGCTTGAGTGCCCTCAAATGATTCTTCCAACTTCTTCCAAGCCTCATGAGCCATCTCAATATTCTTGATTTGTTCAAATGTTCTCTCATCAATTGTATCGTGAATGGCACTTAGAGCAATGTCATTGTTTTGGAGAAGCACTTCTTCGGCCATGGTGGGATTCTCCAGATCACTAATCTCAATTTTGGTTTCTACCATCTTCCACACTTTTCTATTTATTAACTTGATATGTGTGGTCAACTTTGATTTCCAATATGGATAATTTGATCCATTAAATTGGGGTGGCTTCTTGGTGTTGTTGATTTGAGCCATTTTTACACCGAAGGTTGTTAAGCCTCAAATCATGGTGACCTTGGCTCTGATACCACTTAAAAGGTCCTAATGGCTAGAGGAGGGGTGAATATCCTAATAAAAATTTCTACAACAACACTTAACAAAATGGTTAGACAATTATGAGGCGAAGCAAGTGTTGTGCTAGCCTAATCAAAATGCAAGCCACCTATCATAATTCTAGTTTAGATAGTATCTATTCACACAATAGCTATGACACTACCCTATGTTAGTGTGCTCTCAAAGGCTAACTAAAGAGCCACACCAACCAACCAAGCAAGCTCTCACAACTAGCTACACTAAAAAGCTTGACAACTAGTTTACGGTAATATAAATAGAGTGATCAAGAAGATTATACCTCCATGTAGATGAAGGAACCAATCAATCACAAGGATGAATAACAATAAAGACTAATCACCTTGGAATCAATGATGAACACAATGATTTCTTACCGAGGTTCACTTGCTTGCCGGCAAGCTAGTCCACGTTGTGGTGATTCACTCACTTGGAGGTTCACGCGCTAATTGGCTTCACACGCCAAACCCTCAATAGGGTGCCGCACAACCAACATAAGATAAGAATCACACAAGCCACGAGCAATTCACTAGAGTACCTTTTGGCTCTCCATCGGAGAAAGGTTAAGAACCCCTCACAATCACCACGATCAGAGCCGGAGACAATCACCAACCTCCGCTCGATGATCCTCGTTGCTCCAAGCACTCTAGGTGGCGGCAACCACCAAGAGTAACAAGCGAATCTCGTAGTAAAACACGAACACCAAGTGCCTCTAGATGCAATCACTCAAGCAATGCACTTGGATTCTCTCCTAATCTCACAAAGATGATGAATCAATGATGGAGATAAGTGGGAGGGCTTTGGCTAAGCTCACAAGGTTGCTATGTCAATGTAAATGGCTAAGAGAGTGAGCTTGAGCTGGCTATGGGGCTTAAATAGAAGCCCCCATGAAATAGAGCCATTGTACTCCTTCACTGGGCACAACGTGGGGTGACCGGACGCTCCAGTCATATTGACCGGACGCTGGACCTCAGCATCTGGTCACGTGATACACGCCATGTGTCCCTCTATTCAAATGCTGTGCGCTCGATCTCAACGGTCAGAAGACAATCGGACGCAGTAGCTAACAGTGACCGGATGCTGAACCCCCAGCGTCCGGTCGTTTCCAGTAAGCTCCCAGAAATGATTTTTCCTGATCGGACACGTCCGGTCATGCTTGATCAGACACAACCAGCGTCCGGTCACATGGTGTCTTCCTCTGTGCTGCCATGTCAGCATGACCGAACGCAGCCATCCAGAATCCGATTGCTGAGCGACCCAGCGTCCGGTCATGAGACCGAAACGCACGCCCTCTGCTGCCACTGATCGAATGCGCTGGTCCAACCGAGACCAGCGTCCGGTCACTTATAGTGACCTCTGTCTTTTCTGTCTAGGGTGCCAGTGGCACCATCAGACTATCCGCACTCTATGGGTGGACACTCCGCCGGTGAAGTTCCTAACCCTTGCTCAAATGTGTCAACCACCAAGTGTATCACCTGGTGCACATGTGTTAGCATATTTTTACAAACATTTTCAAGGGTGTTAGCACTCCACTAGATCCTAAATGCATATGCAATGAGTTAGAGCATCTAGTGGCACTTTGATAACCGCATTTCGATATGAGTCTCACCCCTCTTAATAGTACAGCTATCAAACCTAAATGTGATCACACTCTCTAAGTGTCTTGATCACTAAAACAAAATAGCTCCTACCATTTATACCTTTGCCTTAAGCCTTTTGTTTTTCTCTTTCTTCTTTTCAAGTCCAAGCACTTGATCATCACCATGGCATCACCATCATCATGTCATGATCTTCATTTGCTTCACCACTTGGAATGTGCTACCTATGTCATGATCACTTGATAAACTAGATTAGCACTTAGGGTTTCATCAATTCACCAAAACCAAACTAGAGCTTTCAGTTACACAAGCTAACTAATTATAAGAGCAACTACACAAGCATAATATATGCAAAAGTAATTACAAGCTTGTGTAATGAGGATGCAAACTAACGGGAAGAACAAGGTTGACACGGTGATTTTTCTCCTGAGGTTCACGTGTTTGCCAACACGCTAGTCCCCATTGTGTCGACCGCTCACTTGTTGGTTTGGCGGCTAATTGGCATCACCCGCCAAGCCCACACGTCGGGCACCACAAGAACCTACCCCAAAAGTGAGGGTAGCTCAATGACACACTCAACTAGAGTTGCTCTTTGCGGCTCCCACGGGGCAAGCACAATGCCCCTCACAAAGCTCTTCTCTGGAGCACCGCACAAGCTTCTTGCAGTCTTCAATGGAGACCACCACCAAGCCATCTAGGAGGTGGCAACCTCCAAGAGTAACAAGCACCACCAGCTTGCAACTCGATCACCTAGTGCCACTCGATGCAACCTCATAATGCAATCGCACTAGAATCGCTCTCTCACACAATCGGATGATCACTATCAAGCATATGTGAGATGGAGGGCTCCCAAACACTCATAAGCATGGACACAAAAGTTCCCCGAGGTGCTTAGCCACCGCCATGGCCAAGGCCACCTTCAATTTATAGCCCCACGGGCTAAACTAGCCATTACCCCTTCACTAGGCAAAACTCGGGACGATCGGACGCTCCGGTCGTATTGACCGGACTCAGGACCTCAGCGTCCGATCAATGGATGCTCACCACATGTTGCCTCCATTCAACCTCAGTCACTTGATCTCAACGGTCAAGTGATGACTGGACGCAGCAACCCCAGTGTCCGGTCATTTCCAGTAAGGTACCAGTCGCGACCGGACATGTCCGGTTGGTCACGATCGGACGTAGCATCAACGTCTGGTCCTTCTCTAACTTTTCTATGTCACCTACATCACCATACATCAGCCTGACTGGACACACCCTACCAGTGTCTAGTCACTTCCAGCGCCAGCGTCCGATCGAAGACCGACGCTGCACGCTCTCGGCCGCCACTGACCAGACGTAGGACCCTAGCGTCCGGTCACCATGTGACCAACGTCCGGTCCACTCTGTGAGACCCTATCTTTTCTATATAGGGCACCGGTGGCACCGTTGGACTGTCCGCACTCTACGGGCGGACACTCCGTCGGTGGAGTTTCAAACCATTTTCGTTCCATCGCCGAGTTGATCCACATCAACTCCAACTTCATCTTCTTTGTAAATGTGCCAACACCACCAAGTGTACACCACCATGTGTATGTGTGTTAGCATTTTCACAATCATTTCCCAAAGGATGAGCCACTCAACTTGCCACGCCACTCAATCCTAGCGATGATGCAAAGTAGATCACTCGAGTAGCACTTAGATGATCGATATACAAACAAGTTTGCCCCTCTTGATAGTACGACCATCTATCCTAAACCTAGTCATCAACTTCTCTATACACCTATGACCGGTAAAATGAAATGCCCTAGGTTATATCTTTGCCTTGCGCATTCTATTTCATCTCCTTCAATGTTGATGCAACACATGCACCAACATGATCAACAATGATATGATCCACTTTATATCATCACGTGATCATATTGGTTCATCGATCTTGACTTCACTTGCTTTTCACCGTTGCCTTCATCCATCGGCGCCAAGTCTTGCTTAAGCTTCACCGCCACGCGGTCCATCGCTCCAAAGCCTCCGACTTGCCCTTCACGCTTGCAACCGGTCCATCAAGCCAAATCATGTCTTGATCTTCTCCACCTTGATCACATGACTCAATGTCATGTCTCATTTGCAATGAGCTCCTTCATCATCACATGTGTGAGCTTTGCAACATCTCCAAGCCATTTTCACCTTCATGGCATATGTTGCTGACATACATGTACATGTAGACTAATCACCTGTGTATCTCACATAAACATAATTAGTCCACCTAGGTTATCACTTAATTACCAAAACCACATAAGGACCTTTCACCCATGCCCGCGACATGTCACTCCAGGAAACTCACATCACCAATAGTGATGAACGCGTGGTCACTATGCTGCCTACTCCCTATACGACTGCTGACCAGCACGCTGGTTCACCGCGTCGCCCGCCGGGACGGAATGGGACATCATGACCAGCTGACAACGCCGGGGCGTGGCATCAGCGGTGAACAGGCACCCGGTGTGGAGCCATCCCTGTCACCATCTACAATGTTGGCGGGACCCGCATAAAGGAGAAGAAAGGTCTGGCGGTCCTAGAAGCCTTCCTCTCCTTGGCTCTTCTCCCTCTTTCTCTATGTGTAACCTGCTCTTCCCCTTCGTCTATAAAAGGGG
Source organism: Miscanthus floridulus (assembly GCF_019320115.1). Classification (NCBI taxonomy): domain Eukaryota; kingdom Viridiplantae; phylum Streptophyta; class Magnoliopsida; order Poales; family Poaceae; genus Miscanthus; species Miscanthus floridulus. The sequence goes on along the minus strand of NW_027096432.1, from coordinate 34,835 downwards.
AAGCAGGACGCCTCAGGAGGAGGGACGGTGGTTCACCACTCTACATGGCTATAGACATCAAAATACACGCCCTAACACGCCTTAGGAGCACACGCACATCAGAGACTTAGGACCTGTCCCTCTCTCGCTCGTTTGTAACCCCTACTACAAACTTTCAGTGCTAGTAACACGAGCAGCGGCGACGAACTAGACGTAGGGACTTTCTACCCGAATCAGTATAAACCACGTGTCCTCTAAGCACACCATCCGAGCCAGACACGCAATACTAGAAATTTACTAGTTGGTAACTCGAAACACCGACAATATCCTTGGAGTCTTTTATTTTCCTCTTGTCGAGTAAGTCTTGCTGAGTACAATCGAATACTCAGGGTTTTATTCCCCTATTGCAGGTGATCGGAGGATACTTAGAGCTGACTCTTGTGTGTGGAAACCTCCTGGTGGGCTCAGAGAGGATTCCTTTCACGCTACGACCGTAGTGTTTATTTATAACCCTCATGAAAGGTTTTTATAAAAAAAGATGTAAAATCTGCTAGCATCTCTTGGATAAAAATATCCAGTATGTTAATGCTCCACCATGTCATTAAATTAGTCCTGCTTCCTCTATAACTCTGATAACATTGTTATATTCCGATGTTATAATAAATTGAGGTAATATTCTGGTACTGTAATAAAGTGATGTAAGAAATAACTTAAGAATGTTGTAAGCTTTATTCTCTCATTTATGATCCTGATAGAAAAATATGGATTTTTGAGTTGTTCCCTAGGGCGTGCTTGACGGAACTGCGTAGTTTTGCGTCCTCTCTTGGGTACTTAGTGTCTAATGAAAGACAAGTACTCCTGGGAGGCATTAGACTAGACGGTTCTGCCACAACATCCACGCATTGTCGCTGAGCTCTGTGCACGCTGCCACCGACAAGTTGCAAGTGTTTTATGTGGATGTTGTAAAAGTAGATCGGGATGTTGCATATGTTGCAAGCGTCTGTTTCAATTGTTTCATCTCTTTTTTTCAGATGTATGTTGTAAATATGTTTATTTGGATGTTGCATATGTTTCACACATATGTTGCAAGTGTTTTATCTGGATGTTGCATATGCTTTGCAATGGCTTTTCAAGTGTTTCAGGTTTTTTGCAAGTGTTTCATACGCATGTTCAAGTGTTTTATCTGTCTTTAGACGTATGTTGCAAATGTTTCATTTGGATGTTTTAAAAGTAGATCGGGTGTTGCATCTTCCTTCTCGCCTTCTGCTGCCTCGCCTCGGTGTCTCCTCCTTCTCCTGGCGTCGGCTGGGAATCCGCCGCCCCTCCCCCTCTTCTTGATGCTGGTGATGTTCAGGGCGGCATGGGCCCCGTGTGGGTGCGTGAAATGGCGCGGGAAAAGAACCGTCTGTCCAGACGTTCTGACGCTAGCAAGTCCGTTTTTTTTCTTTGAATAAAAAAAAGTGCTCGCCGAGTGAATATCTATCTATGTCCTAATCTATCTATCTATTTATAATGTGGACGGGGAGGGGAGTGATATGTGAGTGTCAGTTTCAGTTTCAGTTTTGTGAAGGTGGCTTTGTTGGTGCGTCGGTTTCAGATTTTGTGAAGGAAACGATTGGGCTATTGTTGTGCCTCTCTTCGTGACGTCTGTAATGGCTGGGAGACAGGCCGACAGTTATGGAAAGGGTAGACTCCTGATGCACATTTTTATAGCACTACAATAAGTTACTAATAATAGCCACAAAGGAGGAAGGAAAATGAGTGGGTTGTAAATTGCACGGACAATTAACGGTCGGGATGGCGATGGCTGCTTAAGATCCGATGGCTGAAACAATGGTGATGACTTGGCACAACCTGGGAGTAGAGAAGTAGGATTAGTGGAGTTTTGTTTTATAAGAGATATAGATTAGGTTTTATGGAAATCAAACTCAAAACATTATACTTTTATCATGGTACCGCGGACCTGCAAATTTGAATTACCATTAGGGGCGTTTGGATCCCTTTATTTTGGAGGGTACTTAATGGATTAAGTTATTTGCCTTGGATTTGAGATTTCATAACTTTCGAAAGTTCACGTATAAGCCTATCTCAAATTCATATGATAGGAGATGAAAATTACTATAGATTATCATGCTATTTTTGTACTCCCTAACTTATAACATACTCTTTAACTCGCTTCCCTACAGTAAAAATACAACATATAAGCATTTCTCTTGCATGGCCAACAATAGTTCCATATACGACCATATTAGCTTAATTAATATGTGTCTAAATTATAATTTATTAAAATGAATTCAATTCCAATAATCAAACGGGGCCTTAGTTTTTTTTCTCTCCCATTATGTTTATAACACAGGAACATAAATCTAGTTATTTATTTATTTATTCATTTACTTTCACGCAAGTGATTGTGTGCAGCCGTACGGCCTTTGTTTTTGTTTCTTGGCAATGAGTCTGTCACCCCCTTTTGGGTACCCTCCCATGAAGAAACTGGGCAAGGGCAACCAAGCGGTGGATGATGGGATGGGGTCCTCGGGCCGGGTCAGCAAACTTGTGATCATCTATCTGATTTGATTAGCCGAAAAGGATTGATCAACAAAACGGACGCCTTTCTCTTTACAAATCATCCCTCCTGTGATGCATAAACGATAGTGCTCCGTCCTGCCTGTATATACCAACACGCCGCAACAAAAGCGAAGCTCCTTCCTTTTTCCCTTATTTTTTTCCTCCTTCCAGGAGAACTGGAGTGGTGATCGACGATACACCATCATGTTTTACTACTAATTTCTTTTCTTTTCTTTTTTCGAATTTCTTGTGAGAACAACCCGTAGCTTAATTATATGAGAGCGTACGTATGACGCTGTTTGTGCTTGACGCTTGCAAGTGGATGGATGCAGTTTTCCGTTTGGCACCGGCTTAGTCATGGTTTAGTTCTCAAAAATTTTCACCCCAAACTATCACATCGAATCTTGCGGCACATGCATGGAGTATTAAGTATAGACGAAAAAAAACTAACTGCACAGTTTGGTTGGAAATCGCGAGACGAATGTGTTTAAGACTAATTAGTCCATGATTAGCCATAAGTGCTACAGTACTAACATGCGCTAATGATGAATTAATTAGGCTTAATAAATTCGTCTCGCAGTTTTCAGGCAAGCTATGTAATTAGTTTTTTTTATTAGTATCCGAAAACCCTTCCGACATCTCCGAAACATTCGATATAACATCAAAAAAAAATTTATTTCACAGACTAAACGCAGCCTTACTTCGCCCATCCAAAATCCAGGCATTTTGTTCCTGGCGTCGAACAAGGCGAGAACAATTCGTCTTCGACGCAGACAGATGGTATTTCAAATGGAAAAACACATACACACAGACAGATGAATAATATTTTTTTTCTCGTACCAAACCGACGAGGTAAATACCACGATCAGGCTGTCCGCCACAGGCCTGCCAACTCGGCTCATCCTGCTCGCTCCGCCCCAGCCCGAACCTGAACGCCCGCATCCCGCTGCCATAAGTAGCTGGACCAACCAGCCGTCACCCTCCCACGCTCGCTCGGTCAAAGCCAACGCGACAACACACCAGTTTGTGTAGCTGTCCCCCTCGCTCGCTCCCTCCCTCCCTCCTCGGCGCCGCTGCCGGCCCGCGCCCGCGCCCTCTATACCTCCGCCCGCCTCCCTCGTGCCGCTCTGCCCCGCATTCCGCGCCGCCGAATCGGGAGGCAATCTGAGCGGAAGGAAGGCAATGGGGTCGCCGGGTTTGGGGAGCAGCGGCGGCGGCCACGAGTGCTCCTTCAAGATCCTCCTCATCGGGGACTCGGGCGTCGGCAAGAGCAGCCTCCTCGTCAGCTTCGTCACCACCTCCCACCTCGACGGCGACATCGCCCCCACCATCGGTACGCACGCCATCCATCGCCACGCCACGCCTCCGCTGGCTGTCCCTCGCCGTACCACCACGCCGGGCCCGCGTCGATAATTCCGATCACACCTCTAGCGCTAGCCGCACGCGACTGCACTGCCGCCGTGTCAGAACAGGGCAAGACCTAGAGCCTCGGCGTACGCTCCTAGCAGAGCAGTGGTACATCACCACTAGGATTCCGAGCGGACGAAGCCATCTGTGGAGGCAGAAATCAAGGCGGCATCCGTGCGTGAGCCCCTCACTGCCTCACACTAGGAAGATGGCGGGCGCCCTCAAACCTTGCTCTGCTGTGGCATCGCCATCACCCTCACGGGAGAAATTTGGAAACGCGCCTCAATTATTGCCTCTTTTTTTTTTTTTTTCATTCCGAGTCTACTATCTGTAGTAGCTCTATTAATTACTCCGTGAGGGCGATCCACCATTTGTGCCAATTCTAGTGTCAGCGTCGGATCGACCAGGAGTGTGAAGTAGGTGGCGGATTAAGGGCACGAACGAGACGGCCAAGTTTAGTGAGCAAAACTTCCACCATTTTTAATGTAGGAGGAGCTGGCTTCTGCTCTTGCTTGTACTGGGAGTTACTGCACTGCTTGCACCTTTCTTCCTGTCAGTTGGGGGGAGTTGGAAAAATTTGCCCCGATGCTGTCACTGCTGTACCTTGCACTAGACCTTGTGCACAGGTGGTTAAGTTAGCATGGATAACTAGTTTACAAATTATGCTGGTTAGATTGGTTCCCTGATCCCACTTTCCCTTCCCTCGTGCTATGCTGTACCACTAAACTTTAAAAGGGCAATGGTGTTTTCTTTGCAAATAAAAAAATAGGAGGGTAATCATGTCTAAAATAATATCTCAAAAGAAGTGGCCATCCTGCATAGAGTTGAAGGTGTAATATGCTGAGAATAGCGTATACTCCTTATGCAAGAAGACCAGATCGCGCACAAATCTTCAAAAAAAATTTGTTATTCTTATTTCCTGGCAGCCTGCTGTTTCAGAAAATTTCAACTAGAGTATTGTAGTTTATATCCTATCCACTGAGGATGGTTCTAACATGCCAGTTATATTTTCCTCCGTGATTCCAATTTGGTAATAGCATTTTTCTGTATTGCATGCTTCTGGTACGTGACACTTTTATATCTGATTAAATGGCATGCTGTCTGAATTGTGTTACTTGTTGCCAGGTGTGGATTTTAAAATCAAGTTCCTTACAGTTGGTGGAAAGAAACTAAAGTTGACAATATGGGATACTGGTAAGTACTCAGATTATGCAAAAAAATATCATTTACTGTTTGTTATTATATCTCTGATTCTTGATGGGAATACACAATACTAGCAAGGCTGTTTTGCATGCAGTTTGGTATCAGCATCAGAACTTGTTGGGCATTCCAACTTTGCTGCTAAATGCTTGTGTTTCTACTCATTTTAGAACTCCACCCTTTTCTGCTCTCATTACTGTTAGTGGTTTGAGAATCAAGGTTTGCTTTTCAGCTAATATATTTGGTTTCTTCTTCCATGCCTGTCCTTACATCATGGCTATTGGGGTTTCTTATTCACAGATTTTAGCTCCACCTTGCTGCTTTGTGCCTAAAATATTTGGCTACTTTCGCCATGTTAGGCCTCACATCCCTAAAATCATTGCGACCCTAGGTTCCACTAATATTAAAAGTTTTGTTGTTTAGCCCCACTAACTCCTTTACCCAAAGGTATCTCAGTGCTTCACCATGTTACCTCTCTACTGCTGCTAGAACTTGAAGGTTTCTAAGTTATCTATTAACAGCATAAATTATGTTACATTGTTTTCTGATATTTTCAATATTCCAAAAAACATGGAGGCCTTCGTGTGCTTTTTGTTTATGTTTCTTTGCGGGTTGGCTCTCTCAAGAGCTTGTGGTTGTACTGTAGCCTGTTGAGGTGTGTGTGCCATCGAGGCAGAACCTTCTGCTCTTTTTTCCCTTACTTAAATGCAAGGCAGAGCTCCTGCCACTTTCTTTCAAAAAATAAATAAATACTTACAATGCTTTGCAGCTGGCCAGGAGAGGTTTAGGACAATTACTAGTTCTTACTACAGAGGTGCTCAGGGAATTATTCTAGGTAAGACAATATTTTTTACTACAAGTTGACTGCTTAAATATATTGTAATGTCACACTAGTGCCATTTTTGTCACCTTTATGTCGGATTATTATTGAAATATGCCATAGAATGGTATAAGTTTGATCTATTTAGTCACTAAATGCAAGCTCTCCATAAGCTTGGGTATCTGATGTTGCGATATCTTGATCTATTTTTTATGTTGAGGGTTTTACATGTAGCGCCAATGTGTCTCTTACAGTCTCGTTATGTCAATGATATATCTTGACTTGCGGGTGAACAATGGTTATAGATTACTGTGTATGAACTCATCATATTTGTGAATACAGGGATTCACGGCAGTAAAAATCACCTTCATGTTTTGTATATTCATGTACAAACTTTCCAGAGAAGCATATTGTAGTTGTTATTTGGAAACCATATCCATATCTTTGTCATTTTTCATCACTTTATGAATGGGATCTCTGACTTAACTTTGAATGATAATTCCAAATGGCTGCATCCCATGGACAATTTAATTGCTGCATTTATGGAATCTGAATACCACTTATGATTAATTTCAGTGGTGAATAGTCTAGAGAATTTTTGGATGTTTGGTCCATGTTCTTATTTTTCATGCTTTAGTTATTACATTTTATCTGAATCCTTCTGCATCTAATGGAAGTTTTGCCTATGGAATTTCTATCCGGTCCTTCATCTTGTTGTTTCGTACTTGGATTATTTAAGGTATAATGACTTTGTATTTCACTCCTAGTATATGATGTCACAAAGAGAGAAAGTTTCTCAAATTTGTCTGATGTTTGGACTAAGGAAATAGAAGCAAACTCAACAAACAAAGACTGCATAAAAATGCTTGTTGGAAACAAAGTAGACAAGGTACCATCTCTGCCAGAAATTTTATTGTTATTTCTTTTCTGGAAACATTGTGTCTCATCTAAGAATTTCTTAATACCTCTTGTTGCTACGCAAGTGGCATCTATACATTCTTTACTCTTTTAATCCTTTTTAACCCCTAACATTCTGAAGTTCTAAAAAGTAAAAGTTATGGGCTCTTTAGGGTAGAATAACTACATTTTCTAGTTCCTATTTTTGATTTTGATGGCCTCATCTTGCAGGACGATGAAAGGATGGTCACAAAAGAAGAAGGTATTGCTTTTGCTGAAGAATCTGGATGTCTGTTTCTTGAGAGCAGTGCAAAAACACGAGAAAATGTTGAGAAATGTTTTGAAGAACTTGCGTTAAAGGTATGCTTGGAGAAAGATATTAGGCACAGTAATGTTATCCACTTAAAACCCTTCTTTCTTTTAAGGGGTCGGGTTGGGGGCCTTGGGGGGGAGGTGGTTATATTTTGCCAGGGATTGGGCCGGGAGCCCTGCCTGGATATGGGTAAAAATTAAAAAGGGTCTATGATTTTGCATGGGCTGCTGATGTTTTCATTGTCAGGTAATTTTATATGGGCTGCTGATGTTCCCATCGTCAAGTACCTTATGGCATCCCCTCAAAAAAAAAAAAAAACTTATGGCACCATCCACACCGAAGCTTGAGACATTAGTTGGTTCTGATTAAACTAGTAATTCAAATAACCAAACAAAAACCCTATTACTCTACAGATAATGGCCACATATAATTCTTTACGCTTGCTTATGCTTTGCACAGTTGCACATTTGGTGAGGTGTATTGAAGAAAGTGCAAAAATTCCCATAAAAAGCAAATGGAAAATATTCCTGCATGTTAGTGCTACAAGAAACGTGGCTGTTTCTGTTCCTAAATGGCATAAATTCATTAAATGACTAATACACGGGAGTAGATGTTTTCTTCTTTGCTGCCAGAAACCTATTTTATGTATTGCGTGAACTTACTCAGGATCCTGCTGTTATCATGCAGATTCTCGAGGTCCCTAGTCTCCTGGAGGAAGGGTCTTCTTCGGTTGTCAAGAGGAACATCCTGAAACAGAAGCAGGAGAGTCATGCAAAGAACGGTAGTGGATGCTGTTAATAGATGTGCTGATCCACACGACACGGTTGGCTGTCTTCGTGTGAGCTGCCCTGATGTTCTGCTGTACATGAGTTGTATCTACATGGTCTTGTGAGTAAAAAGGGGTTAAAGAATCAGCTTTGTTTGAGGTTGGGGGTGGGGGAGTGAGCATAATTGATTTGTACAAAGGACATGGCAGTTTGGTGTCATTGATTTTTTTTCCTCGTCTCCTGTTTAGTGTAGCAATTTTGTTGTCGCCCTAGCAATGGAAATATGGAATCATCTCTTCTCTCTCCACAGTATTGTTCTAGCTGGCCTGCGGAAGCAATTAGCGTTAGGATTGGCCTTAGGACGCCTAGTAGTAGCGCCGATGGTCGGTAAGCAGCACATGAGGAAGCAGGCTAGTTTTGGTTTGTGGTCGTTGCCTTGGAGGATAGGTGGGACTGGCGATATCAGTTTCTACTGTGTTTGGTCGTGGAGTAAATGGGATGGCTTGGTATAAAAAAAATCTTAGGGATACAAACATTCTCTGTGAGGAATATTTTCTCTTAGATGCTAAAAAATTAGTTTAACTTGAACTAGACTTGGAATTACATCCTTTCTTGCATGGAGGGAGTTAGAGCATCTCAAAGAGTTCCTTAAACATTCTTCTAATCTTTATTTTTTTAGAAAGATGAAGAAAAACACCTTTTCAACGGCTTTTAGCTTCGACGCGAACGTGGTCATGATCCTGGCCGTGCTCCTGTGCGCGCTCATCTGCGCTCTCGGTCTCAACTCCATCGTGAGGTGCGCGCTCAGTGCTTCAGCCGGACGTCGCCCCACGGGGCGCAGCGGCAGCCTGCCGCGGGGGCGGGGGAGCCGGGGCTGTTGTCTGTGGCGCGGCTCGCGCAGGCCGGGGCGCGGCGGAAGGCGCTGCGCGCGATGCCGACGCTGGTCTACTCGGCGGGGCTGCTGCCGCTGCAGGCAGCCGGCGGCGGCGGGCCTGTGTGCGCCATCTGCCTGGCCGAGCTGGAGCCCGGGGAGCGCGTGCGGGTGCTGCCCAAGTGCAACCACGGCTTCCACGTCCACTGCGTCGACCGCTGGCTGCTGGCGTGGTCCACGTGCCCGACGTGCCGGCAGCCGCTGTTCGGCGCGCCGCACAAGGGCTCCGGCTGCGCCGACGATGCCGGCGCCGGCGCCGAGCCGCCGGTGCGGGCGTTCCTCGTGCCGCTCCGCCCGGAAAGTTTCATCACGCCGTACAATATTTGATTGTTCAGATGATATTTATTAAAAACTCTTGGAGATGACTACCCCGTTCGCCTCGCTGAAACTTAACTGAAAGTGGCTGAAAACACTGTTCTGACTGAAACGTTGTGAGAGAAAAACACTGTTTCAGCTGAAAAAAGAAGTCGAACAAGCCGGATATAAGGTAAGCCGAACGGAGCCTTCTAATATCTTTTCCCCTTCTAATATTTTTTTTAGAAGTTGCCAAACTATAAGTTTTTATGAGAAAAAATTAGTGAACTCTCAGAGATGCTCTGACAAGGAAAATTCTTTTGCACCTGCATCGTAATGGTAAAAAGCAAATGCCGAATAGAACTTGGCTCCCAGGTCCCAACCATAGATTAGGCCCTTTTCTCTAAAAAAACATAGGTCAGGCCCATTGCTATGGGTTAAGAGAAAATTAGGATTGAGAGGCCAGGTGATTATAGGCGAACTGAAGGTAGCTTAGTTCGTTGGGTCCTTCACTTAGGTTCAAAACATCAGCTAAAAATGAGTGCTCATATTTTTTTTTCTGTTTTTATTTTAGAATTTAATGACGCTATTTTTGCGGTAATAGACGATATACTCATCAACATCAAGACGCCTGTGATTAGCCAATTTCAAGATATGCTAGTTTAATCTTTTTAGAGATGCTCAGAGGTGAGATTATTTTTTAGTGTTTGACGACATAGCCGTCGACAACGAGATACATATGGTTTGACAATCTCGAGATACATATGCCTGTTTAGTTTTTTCAAAGCGCTTACGTTCATGTGAATCTGTTCTGATTCGCAAAAGAAAGATGCAAGATTATAGGCTGATCAATGGTAAGCCAACCAGTGAGGCAATAGGGTGACAACTGACAAGTGGACGGCAGGACGGGCATCGCGTGAAGGGCAGCAACCCATTTGGCCGGAGAGCCTAGTGCCGATGGTTGAAGGCTCTGTAGCGGTTACTAACCGCCAGAGGAAGAAAATAGCTAGAGTTTACATGTGCCTATCATTTCACATTTTAAAGAACCTTTATATATTTGATAAGAGAAACACCGGGTATCAAGTTCAGTCACAGGATATGAGAATCCGAAGTTAACCGTTGGAACAGAATTTATTCTTCCACATAGTCTCTCGGTTGGTCATACAGTGAAACCCCTTGCCACGCCCAAGAAAACGTAGCTTCTCATTCCTTTCGTTGGCCCTAGTAACGGTGGATGAGATCGTTAAGTGCACCCGGATTCTTCGCGAACTGATCGATCTCAGCCTGCGGGGAAAAAAATGCCGGAATGGTGATGGAGCCTAAAATATTTTCGTACAGAATATTTAAAATTAAAACAATAAAAAGAGATTAAAGCATGCTAAAAGAAAAGAAAATTAAAGAATGCTGACCTTCCGTATAGCTATAGCAGCTGTGACAAGTTTATCACCAATTAATTCATGCAAAACCTTATCTGCAGAAAGCGCTTCTACAGATTCCTGCAGGTTCTGCGGTAGCCTCTTCAGTTTGGAAGCATGATCAGAAGGGTTTGATTCTGCAAACAGCACGAATCACATAAGGTATTTGCATACTGAGGTAATGATGTTTTCTTCTAGACATATAGTACTTCATCCAGTACCGAACGGCGAACGCTTGTCACTTATCGGATCAAATGTTGTTAGGATTGTTTCCAAATATTACCGACAAGGCATAAATTTTGGAAACAATGGCCAAAAGGAAAGGCCAGGCATAAGGAATTCATACCAATTGGTTCGGGCAACTTAAGGTCTCTTCTTAGCCCATCAATGCCGGCAGCAATGATAGCAGCAAGACCCAAGTGCGGATTTGCGCAACCATCGAAGGATTTGATCTCGAAGTTGCTGACTAAATCAAGAGGCACACCAGGTGGGCATGCAGTTCTTAATGGAGCTTCCCTGTTCTCTTTCCCCCAGCATTGATAAGCTCCACTCCAAGTATCTGGCTGAATCCGGTCATAGCTATACACAAAAATAAAAAAAAAATCAAGTGAACTTGATCATTAAATAGGGAGCACATAACATACTGTTGAAATGGTTTCATCAGTATCCTGCCATTTTGTCAGAGTAGCAAATTATGCTGTCTGGATTATAGGGATAAATGAATTGACATCTTGTAAATATCATGCAGCTTATATGAGAAACAAAGAATGTATTGAGTTATCAAGATTTCAATTGAATTACAGGGCATTCTTAGAAGCGCTAATAGAAGACATTACCTGTTTGGGTGAGGAGCAGTAAATGCCAATATTGATGGAAGATGATGATACACTCCAGCAAGGAACTGTTGTCCAGTTTTTGACATTCCATGAAAATTATCTTTACTTGACCCCATAAAAACATTCTGATTATTCTCCCACAAGCTCAGATGCACGTGAGAACCAGATCCAAAATCATTCAAATCAGGCCTGGAAAGTGTCCAGGCAGAAGAAAGAATCAGATATCAAATAAATAGGGCCTGTTTGGTAGGCTGCACGAGGGTGGCCCGTGAGGATGGACTCGGTCAGAGCAGATATGAGCAGGCTGGGCCGCTGGGGAGGTGCAACCAGCTTTGTTTGGTTACTGTGTTTAACCAGAGCCTTGCTCCCCATGTTTGTTTGGCTGCATGAGCTGTGGGCCATAGCTTGTTGTGAGCACGGGTCGAGCCTAGAAGAAAAGAAGCTCATTTCCGTTTCCCCAGGTGCAGGCTTTTGGCTGCTTCAAGCGGCATGCCAAGTCTGGCCCGCCAGGCTTTCCAGCCTACCAAATACAAGAAGCTGCTGCCCGTCAGCCAGGCCGCTCGTGCAGGCAAACAAATAGGCCCATAAAGTTTGAAATGATTGGTGATCATCCAGTATGGACCAAGTATAGCTCATATTTCAGCTCCCTTCAGCACCAAAAGAGTTTCAACTCTCTTTTGCCTGGCCAAATCTGTTCACAAACATTTTGCTACTAGCACAAAATGAGGTAAACAGACAAATCCATTCTATGAAGCTAGTACTTAAATTGTTTCTGTTTAATTTAATAAATTGTTAGCTTAATTTCACTTTACTGTTTTTCACTTATGGTCACAAGATAAGTTAGTCTCCATTATCGAACCATAATGTGGTGAAACTTAAATGAGCAGACCTATCTATGTTGACCCATAACTTACTTTGGAAGAAATGTTGCTAGCAGTCCATGCTTTCGAGCAATCGATTTAATAGTCTCACGGGCATATATGAGTTTGTCAGCCGCAAGAGTGCACAAGATATACTTCAAGGCTATCTCAAACTGCCCTTTTCCAGCCTCAGCATGCAACTGCCATTTTTTAGAGGAGAGGGGGGAGGTAGAGGTACACAGAAAAAAATCAATCAAGAAATCATTGCAAATGAACTAATAAGTTTGACATCAAATGTTGTACTTTGACATGAAATTTTTGCACATGACAAGTGTAAAGCCCTTACCTGCTCAACAATAATGCCTGAAGCTTTGAGGGAAGAATATACTTCTTGTAATATGGATGATGCACCATCGAATGCTGAAGTTGAGCAGTAATTGGTATTATCATATGGAACCCACTGCTCAACTCCATCACTGCAGAGATTTTCTATTCAGATCCATAAAGAATAAAAAGGTTTTAAAACTTTCAATAGGAAACATAGCCTGGAAAAGCTACCTTACTAATTTTCTGCGAAGAAAAAATTCATTCTCAAAACCTGCCTTCATTGTCTGAAAGGATAAATAACTAAGCATGAATACCAAAACAAATGCAATTTAGAATCCATGAGGCGAAACAGCCTTCGAAAATTTAGACAGGAGAAAGTGTGGATTTATTCTTACCACATTGAACTCGTCTAGCAGAACTTTTGTGACTTTCCTCAAGGCATTTCTAGGACAGTATTCCCAGCCTTCTCCAGGCCTTATTTGCATGTCAGCCATCACCATTTCCTCGCGTCTTGACCTTGTAACAAGAGTAATCTACCATTAACATAATTAGAAGTGAGGCTTCTACAAACATAAAATTTATACTAGCATAACCAAGCCAACTTTAATAGGTATATTAATATTATTAAAAGAATAAAACATGATATCTTAATGCATTTGATGAATTAATATGAACTAAACAAGAAAACAGAATCACTAGATGGGCACTTTTGAGTCCTGCCCTGGCCCTGGTAGTTGTGTCACTTGCTTTTGTCATAGGCTAAAAGTTTGTGCTTTCCCTAAGTAAGGTGGGTGTGTTGTGCTATGGGGTTTCTTATCTCTGTGTACTCATCTTTCTTCTTAATGAAATGATACGCAGCTCCCCTGGGTGTTCGAGAAAAAAACCAAGAAAATAGAACACTCTTAACCATAATGTAGCAATTGATTTTTAGAGTTATAACATAATTTAGATTTTTATTTTACAAGAATATATTAGGTGATTACTAGTAAAGGAATGAGACTGGCATGCTATTTCAATATCCCCTATTCTAGTACTCTCTCCGTTCCAAATTTTAAGCCGTTTATGTATATAGACATAGCATATATCTAGGTGCATAACAAAAATTATGTACCTTGAAAAAACAAACAGACTTACAATTTGGAATCGAGGGAGTAGTAGTTACCCATATAATTAACATAGGAACTTCAAATGCATAGATATGAGAGAGGAATAGGTGAATAGCAATAGAATGTAAGTCAGCATATCATTGATGTGGAAACAGGAGTAAGGAGAAAACAATAAATAACAAGAACGAAAACAAGTGTCACAATGGGTGTGTCAACTGAAAAGTGTACTTAAGAAGGAACTGGGCTGAGTTCAATTGGTGTGCACTCCCACCAACCAGGTTAAAGTCCTCTTCAACACGAATTTGGGTGGTTCTTTCTTCATGTTTACATTCACAATGCCACATTGTTCCTCCTAGATTGATCAAGTTATTTAAAAAGGTAGTGAAGAATGTTCAAAACAATCAGAAATACCATGGGATCCTAACAAGTGTTGGCATATCTGGTACAAGTCTGATCTCGCCTACACCAGTAAGGTTAGACCCATCTGCTGGGCCATCACAAAATGAAGTCATTCCCATTGCTGCAAAAGTCAGACCAACACCCTTAATCCTTGTAATCTCATAAAATCGTCCAGCTGGCACAACCTGGAAGTACAATTCTTTGAGAAGTGAATAAAATATGATGTACTATTTTCTCAAGACTCAGAAAGAACACTTGCAACTATAAGAACATACTTAACGTGCTATGTTGGTTGTGTTTTTTTTTTTTTTTTGCCAAAAACAAAAAATAAAAGAAAAACAAGTTATCAGCAGGTGTAATATGCTGGGCAAAGTTCATTATACAAGCGTATATAACTTTATATGGAGCAGATAACAGTGCAAGAGAAAAATCAACTGATAACTTTATTTTCCATGGTAAAACTAACAGAGAACTTTATTGATCCATTGATCATGAGAAGTATCAATACTTCGCATAATATTAATTGCAGTATGTGGTCAGAAAAAGGTACTTACGCGGCATCTATATTGACCAGAAGCATCGCTCCAGATTATTCGAACAAAGAGCACATCTTCTTCAACAGAAGACAATGACACACTGTCACCAACTATGGTAGTCTCATGATTTATTGATCCGTTGACAACATTTAACTTGTACAAATGCAATGCATTTCTTCTAAAGATGTCCTCAACAGCTTCGATGGCTTCCTGAATGCTAAGGTCTCCATCTTCACATGCAGCAGATAGGACACGATAAACAACATCCCGTGCCCTTTTTGCACCTGTGAATCAGCACAATGTATGAATCAAGAAATGAAACATTAAACCAGCATATATTAAATACATATTCAATATGTAGATACACCCTTCCATGGTTCACAATACAAACCGTAGCAAACATATCTATAAATCAAAATCCCATGAACCAAAAAAAATCCTTTCTAATCTCTTTGTTCATGGTAAAAAAAAGTATTTTTACTTATCCTAATGTAAGCTACCATTCGTGCACCTTGATTTCTGATAAGATATTTAACATTTGTACCGATGGGCAATGCTCCTCGATCATTTTATGAACTATATAAGATGATGAATGTACCTAGATAATATGTCTCTGGAAAAGCATATCCATCAGTACTGAACATGACCTGAAAACTTTTGCAAATTAGAAATACCAAGCAAAGTGTACCTTGACAAGTTGAAATACATAGGTTGCTCACATTCATCAGGATATATATATAATCAATCAAAATGGAGTAATGTTACTAAGGTGACATGATACTGAATATTAAAGAAAAGCACTAACATCAGTAAATTGAATGTATTGTAGCACAAAGTAGGAACAAGATACTTTGTAATGCCTAAGATGGAAGGTCTGACTAGGCATCACTGAATTTCTATGGACAGCTTCCAGGATAGGTACTTGTTATGATGAAAGAATCACTACTGGCAGGAACCAAGTAGCGTACTAGCACTAGCAATTTTTTTGAGAATGTGCATTGCACGTGTGTTTCATTAAGAGAAGTGGGAAGTGCAACAACGTGTCCAAAACAGTACAGCAACACAAAGGGGGAAACAAGAAATTAAGCTGAAACGAAACACTAAGAACTACAGGTGTAGAGTTAAAACTGAAATCCAAAACAGAAACTGAACAGGAGAACAGTACCACTTTCCACCGACTGCAGCCAGTCACAGGATATCAAAACTGACGATCAAACAAGGAAGGCCAAGACGATGAGAAGAGTACTTCATTTTGATTGACTATATCAAAACTGACAGTACTTTTGCAGATTGGTGACGCAAGACGATGAGAAAAGTTAAAAAGGAGTGACCACTTTAATTATTCTCGGTGCCTGGATTATATGGAAACATAGGAATGCATGTGTGTTTGAGGGCGCATCTCCTTCGGTTAACACAATTTGGAGTGAGCTGAAGGACAAGCACAGCCTTTGGTGCATGGCTAGTGCGAAGAAACTACAAGGGCTAGGACTTGCACTTGGAACCTAGGTCAGTTTGGGCTAGGTCGAGTCGTGTTTGTTCGCTGTGTTTGAACCATGAGTCTGTAAATGTGTTGACAGCTAAAAATGTCATTTTTGACATTTTGTCAATATGCATAATGGACTCCGCCGTTGAGTTCCTCTCGTCGAGATGGTCAAAAAACATATATGGAATGTTCAATTTGGAATCCGGATGAAGGAGTTATGCCCTCGGGAAGGCTTTCTGTCCTGCGCAAGTTACAACTTCCGACTTGCGCAAGGTCGGAAGTTCCAACCCAGGAGAATCCAAACTCGTGGAAAACTTGAAGATTGCGTCTCGGAAGGGTTTCCTATTGGGATAAGACCACCCCCTCTATATATATTGGAGGATCACGGCCGATTGAGTTATCCAACATCCCATCGATCTTTTTTACATCTATTACCCTTTTTACCCTACTTTTCCAATCTCCTGCCGTTCGGCGGATCTCTCCGCGAGATTCGACGGCATTCTAGTTGGCCTTGCCGATCCTAGGACAACCTCGGCATGCATCTCCCCGACGGGTCTCCCCGGGAGGTGTTCTCGAGATTGCAAGCGACTAGGTCTCGGGAATTGATTGATAGATTAGCAGCAGTACAGGGTACAATATATAGACAAGGATCAATAGGGTTTATAGAAAACACCCAATCAACGGTGATCCTTGCCTTATCAATGTAATCTATCTATTTTAACCCCTAAGGCAGCTAGCCTAACAGGCTAGGCGCCAGGCCCAAGGCCAGCCCATTAGGGCGCCTATTCTAACAGAGGTCTATCGGCGAAGGACGGGTTTCAAATCGGCCTAATCGATCTCTAGATCGGTTTTGTTGGTCTTGAAGCTGCTCGCTGCTTTTGGCGTGTGCAACCTCAGGCGTTCTAGCCATTGCTGGTGTGTGATCCGAGATCCAATTCGGCGTCAACAAAATGCCTCACTCATAAGACTTGGATGAATTCTATATTTTTTTAATAAAAAATGCATAAGTCTACAGCCTGATGGGATAAGTCTCATGTGTGCGCTGGTCTTTGTGGGGCTGTGCTGGTCACATGGTCCTTGTGGCTGCATGATCTGTTTTTAGGACAACATCTTAGACTAGAGGACAGCATCTTAGCATCTAGGACAGCATCTTAGACTAGCATCTTGGCATATGCTTGGCTGGCTAGTAGCCTATAAATATGTACCCCCAACCCCTCAGGTTGGCATGGCAGTTGGAAATAAACCAGAAAATTGCCCCAACTCCTAGTGTCATCCTCTCTCGATTAGAGTAAGAATTCTGCTACTACCAAGAGTAAGAATTCAGCGACTAATAACTGGTATCGGAGCCGTACTATCCTGTAGCCTGAGCATCTCCTGCTCATCTCCTTTCCCAGCCGCACAACAGCCCCAGCTAGGAGCAGCAGCAGCTCCGGCCGCTTCTGCTCACTCCTCTCCCTCTACGCAGACGAGCAGCAGCTCATCTAAAGCAGCCCTCTCCCCACGCAGCAGCCCCCCGGTAGCGCGTCATGTCCGCAGGGCAGTCTCAGCGCTCTGTCGCCTCGAGCACGCGGCGTCGGCAGGAGGCCGAACTTGCCGCGGCAGAGGAACGCGAGCGAGCGGCGGCAAGGGCGTCGAGGCTGGCAGCGGCGGAGCTGGCAGCAGCCAGAGCGGAGGCGGAAGCAGCGGCGGCGGCGGATGCAGCGCGTGCGGCAGCATCAGCAGTTCCGTTTCTGCTGACGACAGCGCCGACGCGGACCTCGAGTTGCTGGGGAGGGAGGCAGGATGAGCGTGGGCGGCGCAGTGGGCAGCCGCGCATGCCCACGAGCACGGCGGCAGCCCCGACAGGCGCGGACGCGCCGGTGGCGCTCCTGGAGGAGGCGCGCACGGCGACGGTGGCGGACGGGTCGATGGAGAGCGCAGCCTTCACAGGCAGCGTGGCTCTCTCTCTCCGGATCGGTACCGTGGTTACCACGGGCTCCAGGCTGTCGTCAGGGACGTCGGCCCTGGTGGTGGGTGGCCTACCCTCACCAAGACCAACTACGTCGAGTGGGCTGAGGTGATAAGGGTAAAGCTCTAGGTGCAGCACATGTGGGAGGCAGTCCGGTACGGCGATGTCGACTACGACCTAGATCGACGGACGCTGGATGCCCTCATCGCTGCAGTCCCGCCCGAGATGCAGTTCTCGCTTACCAACAATCGAACTGCCAAGGAGGCTTGGGACGCCATCGCTGCGGCACGCATCGGCAGCGACCGCGCCCGCAAGGCCACACTGCAGACACTTCGCAAGGAGTGGGAGAACCTGGCCTTCAAGCCAGGTGAGGACGTTGATGACTTCGCTCTCCATCTCAACACTCTGTTGCAGAAGATGGTGCAGTTCGGCGATGACACCTACGGCGAGGAGAGAGCTGTCGAAAAGCTCTTCCGCTGCGTCCCCGAGAAGTACAAGCAGATAGCTCGCTCGATCGAGTCTCTGTTGGATCTCTCCACGATGTCGATCGAGGAGGCGATAGGTCGCCTCATGGTCGTCGACAGCGATGAGCCACAGTCCCTCTCGAGGCCCATCACCACTGGCGGGAAGTTCCTTCTCACTCGGGAGCAGTGGCTTGCCAGCCAAGGTGACCGAAAGAAGAGGGAGCCTTCTTCCGCGACAGGCAGACGCAAGCGTGGCAAGCCGCGCAGAGACGCCCAGGCCGGGGCGCGAGGACGTGCCGAGGGTGATGCCCGCGGAGGCGCCCAGGGCGGCGCCGCCGGCAGGCACAAGCCGGCACGAGACGACGCATGCCGCAACTGCGGCCAGCTTGGCCATTGGGCCAAGGACTGTCGACAGCCACGACGCGGCCAGGCCCACGTCGCACAGGCGGAGGAGGAGGAGCCGGCTCTGTTCATGGCACATGCAAGCATCGAGTTACCTCCAGCGGCACCGGCCACAGTGGCTCTCCTCCACCTTGACGAGCCAAAAGCACACTCCCTCCTCGGCTCCGGCTCTGACAACGACAAGACTGACGGGTGGTGCCTCGACACCGGCGCCACCCATCACATGACCGGTCGACGGGAGTTCTTCACCGAGCTTGACTCTAGCGTCCGAGGCTCTGTCAAGTTTGGGGATGCCTCCGGCGTGGAGATCAAGGGCGTCGGCTCCGTCATCTTCACCGCCGTGTCTGGTGAGCACAAGCTGCTCACCGGAGTCTACTACATCCCCGCGTTGAGGAACTCCATCATCAGCTTGGAACAGCTGGATGAGAACGGTTCGCGCGTGGTGGTTGATGATGGAGTCATGAGGATTTTGTTAGTCGCTGAATTCTCACTCTTGGTAGTAGAAGAATTCTTACTCTCATCGAGAGAGGATGACACTAGGAGTTGGGGCAATTTTCTTGTCTATTTCTCACATAAGCTCACACAAATACCATGCCAACCTGAGGGGTTGGGGTTACATATTTATAGGCTGCTAGCCAGCCAAGAATATGCCAAGATGCTAGTCTAAGATGCTATGCTAATATGTTGTTCTAGCTAAGATGCTGTCCTCTAGTCTAAGATGATGTCCTCTAAGATGCTGTCCTCAAAACAGAAAAACAGCCACAAGGACCATGTGAGCATCACAGCCCCACAAAGACCAGCCACACATGAGACTTATCCATCATTCTCCCCCTAAGTCTTGTGCGTCGTCTTGTGGGAGAGTTGAACCATCCCGGTCCTGGAGCAGAGCTCAAGGAACTTGATCCTCCCAAGGGGCTTGGTGAGCAGGTCCGCAAGCTGGTCCTTGGTGTTGATGTAGCTCGCCTTGATGCTCCCTTCCTCCAAACAGCCTCGGATGAAGTGGTACCTCACCCGGATGTGCATGCTGCGTTCGTCGAACACGGGGTTCTTTGCCAGGGCCAGAGCGGACTTGCTGTCCACCCTGAGCTCCACCGCTCTAGTGTCTCTGCTGAGGAGATCACCAAGCAGTCGAGCGAGCCTGAGCGCCTGAGTCGAAGCGGTGGAGGCCGCTATGTACTCGGCCTCGCAGCTGGACAGGGCCACCACCTGCTGCTTGACCGACTGCCAGCTAACGAGGGCACTTGCCGAGGAAGAAGAGAATCCCGCTCGTGCTCTTGCTGGTGTCGATGTCGCCGGCGTGGTCGCTGTCGCTGTACCCCGACGAAGTGTGCCGCCCCAGGGCACCTCGGGTAGTAGAGGCCGTGGTCGAGGGTCCCCGCAACGTAGCAGATGATCCTCTTCACAGCCTGCTGGTGCTCCGTCGTCGGTCGCTGCATGAACCGACTAACGTAGCCGACGGAGAATGCCAAGTCCGGCCGTGTGTGGGCGAGGGTAGCGAAGGCTCCCCACAAGACGCCGGTACTGCGTAGCGTCCACCTCCTCCGTCGTGCTGTCGCGGCTCAGCTTCAGCCTCTCCTCCATCGGAGTGAGAGCTGGGTTGCATAGTCGGTGAGCCCAGCTAGCTCAACAACGCGCTTGGCGTAGGCGGTCTGTCGAAGCGTGATCCCAGAGTCATCCAAAAATACAGATATATAAGGGCAGGTGGACTGCATCAGGCGTTCCGGGTTAAATAGACTTGTAGCCAAAGTGTTGTTTAGTTACTGATGACCAGAATTCTACACGCAGCCTTGTGATTCTTTTCTTTTGCTGTTCTGAGATTAATACTGACTAAGAATTTGTTAATAGTTGGGGTTGTCAGTGGTGGACACAGATACAAGAATCATATGTAGTTTGGTGCATCGAAATGGAAGTCTGGGCTACCCACATCTGAAATCAGATTCTGACATCCTACACTGAGAATTGATATTGCATCTCCAGTGTACTGCCAAATGCTCCAGAATAGCCAAACATCATATCAAATGTTAAAACAATATTTTATAAAAAAAATTCTGATGGAACTCATACAAGTTCACCACGACCACTACATCTAAAGCTTTTGATGATAGTCTTTACTTTCTCCATTCCAAATAGTTCACTTTGGCTCTGTCCTAAATCAAACTTTACTAACTTTGATCAAGTTTTAGAAAATATATTAACATTTACAAATTTTCAAATAAATGCACCATCAAAATGTATTTCGTGGAGAATTTAATGAAAACTATATATAGTATATGATGCTTTTTTCTATAAACTCAGTCAAAATTAAAGAAGTTTGATTTAGGACAAACCCAAAGTGAACTATAATTTGGAATGGAGGGACTGCTTCATATTACTTCAGTGTATTGCTATTATTTTCTTTCTTAATACAAAACATAAATCTTTGTACACCTTGTCTGTTAAATTTGTATTTGGCAGTGCCAGAACTGCAAGGGGAGCCAGAGGACATATCCAAAGAGAAAGCACGAATGGCTGCATCTCAGGTACTTCCATGTTTCTGACCGCTCGCATATTGGGATATACATCCAATGAAATAACTTTCAGGTCTGGTTGAAATCTGCCATCTTGTTCTTCATATAGGTGAATGGGCCTGTACTGGTGGAGGACACCTGCCTATGTTTTAATGCACTCAAAGGCCTACCAGGTGATTTATTTGCATTGTTCTTCCCGTTGAGTTCTTGTAAATTGATTATGCAGAATTTGACATGCGCATCTTTCTGCTGCAGGACCCTACATGTAAATCCTTTTATTGCTCAAGCATTCTAACTATACAATCTTATCCCTAAGTCACACTTAATAAACATCCTTGGCCAGCATAACTCATTGACAGACTGTATCTTAATCTTTGGAGCCTTCAATGCCATTACTAATGTATCTGCTCTTTGTTTGGATATTTTGCATACATGAATGAACAGAAAGTGGTTTCTTGAGAAGATTGGGCATGAAGGTTATAGAGCCAACTGATTCTCATCTCTTGTGTTCCTAGTTCTTTTATGTTTTGACTAAATAACCTTGTGCACCAATTTTTTATAGGTTTGAACAATCTGTTAAGAGCTTACGAAGATAAATCAGCATTTGCTATGTGCATCTTTTCTCTTGCTCTTGGACCTGGAGAGGAACCAATCACATTTGTTGGAAAAACTGCGGTAAGATGTCATTTTTTCTTTGTGGAGTATATTTAGTAACTTCCTTTTGTTTTAGTAGCAAACCACAGTGGAACTATAATGTAGTAACATGTATACAAATTTTCTATTGGGAGCATAAAGAGAAAAATAATGAACCATTAGCTCTATCGGATTGTTAGTTAGCCTTGTTCTAACAGCATGATTGCTTTGTTTCACCCAGATAATTTGATTGTATCATAGCACTTTGATGAATGCTGCAGCATATCTATTTTGGAATGTCATGTTTTGAGACTGGCTCTCTTTGTGCAGGGAAAGATCGTACCTGCTAGAGGTCCTAATGATTTTGGATGGGATCCTGTATTCCAGCCAGATGGTTTTGAACAAACGTGAGTACAGTATTTTCCTGACAGTTCACACTCCTCCTGCATCCTTCTTCACACTGATTGCATAACATGTAATGCAGATATGCTGAGATGCCCAAGTCAGTGAAGAATGAAATATCTCACAGAGGGAAAGCTCTTGCTCTGGTGAAAGAACACTTTGCATCTGCTAGCTACTACAGTTCAGAGCAATGACTCAGCTTAAGTTCGACTTTGGTTCCTAGACGAATGAACATCACATTCTGGAATGTAAACTGAACTAGTTTTAGTGGATACTGTGGTTTACTGTTAAGTGTATTCATAGATGTACTGTAGTTTGCTTGATTGTCATATACTTGGTTGCCTATCAACTTACGATATTTCTTCACTGGATCAACATTAGAATCTGAAGGAATACTGCTTCTGCCCTCGATTATGCATTGCAAAAGAACCAAATTCACAAACTGGATAAACAAATTATCTTAGCAACCTTCAGTACCAACGCCGATAAGCCAAATGCACACCCAGATTTTCACACGAGAGACTACACACTATCTTCTTCTGCACTTCAGCAGCTGCAGAAGACATCAAAAGAATCGTTGCAACTCGAAGCCTAAAAAACTACCACTCTCTAGGGCCTCCTGAGCTTAACGTGGAGAGGCATCTCCTTGTAGGTGGTGACTCGTTCCTTGGCCTGCCGCAGCGGCCTTCCAAGAGATGATCTGCGCAAGAACTGGTGCCCAGGCTTGTCACTGCCAGAAGCACTCTCTGGATCGATCTTGCAGCTGCTGATGGCGAGCTGGACGTCCTCTATCTCGAACAAGTCCTCCGTGCGGTTGCCTGGCTGAGGTATTCTCATGGACTTTCTGCAGAGGGAAGGCCAATGATCTTAGCAAAACTCAACTGTCAAACAGAACTCAACTGTCAAAACGTCAGCAAGGGTTTTGAACTAGTGTTGTTTTACCGTCTCTGAGAGGCATCCCTATCCTTATCCTTCGGAAGCGCCACTTTCGCCGATGTCGTAGGTCCTAGAGCTGAAAAACATTGGGCATTCGGTCAGGCATTTAGACGAAGTCGATACCAGGTCATGCGGGATACGATAATCGGGTAACTCAGGATTGGGGATTATTACATCGAGATCTCAGCACCCGTTTCCTGCTGGCGTTTCCCGGACCTCTGGATGCTCCTCGCACGCGATGCGTCCGAATCGGGCTCTGCATCGACCACATCTCCATCCTTGGTCTGCGCAGCTCTGTCAGGACCCAGATGCTGCGTCCTTTGCACAGGTGCGTTACGTCGCTGCATCGTCTTCTTCACATCCTGTAGCAAGAACACAATAGTCCGCATTGCACACCGTTGTTCATCAAAATGGAAAATGACCGGACATGGAAATCAACTGATTATAGGGAGAGAAAAATAGTGTCCTGGATCCGGCGTACCTCCAGGTCAGATGTTTTCACTTTAAGGCTGGCTCTTGAGCACGCAAGCTCATGTTGCAACGCTTTCAACTTCAGTCAGAAAAGAAATCAAGGCTCAGATTCTTGCTGAACATGCTATGAAGAAATCTACCGTGTCTGACGATGTCAAACTGTACTTACCCTGTTTCTTGCTAGGTTAACCTCCTGCAAAATTAATAAACAAAACGATGAGCGACTAAATATGCCCATGGCAGAGATGCTTAGCTGCAAAGACTTCAACCAATAACTGAACATTCTAAGCTTTCTTGCCGATAATTGGAGGACGAAGCAGAGGAACATACCGCCATCATCTGGGAATTGGTCCGCGCAAGTTCCGAGTTGGCAACGCGCAGCTTCTGAATCTCGGCCCCGCTCAACTGTATGATCTCGCTGCACAGACACCCAAACCAAAACTGGAGTTAGACCAAAAGGGGACACCCCAAGATCACTACTGCCCAAGAACCATGACCGGTAGAAGAATTCGACGGAGCAGAGCGCGCAGAGACTTACTCTCTCTCCGCGAGGTGCCTCACGAGTTCCTCGTTCTTCTGTTCCGGTAGAAGAGAAAAAAAGAAGAAGAGCGACGTTAGTCATACACGCCAAGACAACAATCAGGAAGAAGACGGGATTATGGAAGGACGATCTTACCTTGACTAGCTGCGCAAATTTCTCAACACCGCCCGCGCTCGCCGGTG
This sequence comes from Miscanthus floridulus, assembly GCF_019320115.1. Lineage (NCBI taxonomy): Eukaryota > Viridiplantae > Streptophyta > Magnoliopsida > Poales > Poaceae > Miscanthus > Miscanthus floridulus. The sequence continues at coordinate 10,214 of NW_027096432.1, read as the reverse complement.
CCGGCGCTGCCGGGCAAGCCGATTCGTCCGGCACCACCGGCAAGTCGGCCGGGTCGCGCTTGCTCAGGTTGGTGATGTCGCAGAGCGTCTTCCTCCTCGAGGCCCTGCGCTTGGGGGTCGACGCCGCGTCCGACGCCAGCGTCTTCTTGGACAGCGCGGCCGCTGGGGGCGAGACGGCCTGTTGGGGCGCGAGGACGGGCGCCTCCACCTCCATGGACTGTCCTGTCAGTCATGGCGATGGGGGAGAGAGAGAGAGAGAGAGAGAGAGAGAGAGAGAGAGGCACTGGGATGGAGATGCAGAGATATAGGGGGAACCATTGGTGGAGGACGGTTTTGCGGGGGTTGAAGACGGAAGAGGGGCGGCGCAACGGCTAGTTGGTAAGGCTGCGCCCTGTTTGAGGCAGGGCTCATTGAAAGGGGAGCGGCGCAACGTTCAAACTGGAGTGTGGGTGCGGAGATCGGACATTCGGATCGGGGTGACCGGGTGAGTATACATATGGAAGGGACGGCCCGCTAAAGCCCGGCTCAAGCATGATACGGCCCATTAATAGTCGTTGTGCTGGTCCGGTCCACAATCTCGTGCCATGCTCGGACGATAAGACCCGTCTACACCCTCCATCTCAAATTATAAATTATTCTAATTTTTTTTAAAAAAATAAAGCATCTTAAGTTTAACCAAATTTATATAATAAAATAATAACATTTATGATACCTAATAAGTATCATTATATTCTTAATTAATTATATTTTTATAGTATACCTATTTGATGTCATAAATTTTTGTAATTTTTTCTATAATTTTGGATCAAACTTGAGATGATTTCACTATCCAAGAAAGTTGGAATCACTTATAATTTAATTAGGACGGAAGGGGTATTAAGAAACCCTACCTCTTTCCTTTTCGTCTCCTCAAGTCGTCACATCTATGACTGCCTCTTCTCTTTTCGCCTCTCCCTCACTACCGCCCCTCCTCTCTCCGTCTCTCCCTCCGCGTCGCCACTCCTCTCCGCATCTCTCCCTCCCGCTTCGTCAAGCGGTCAACCCCCAACACCGATCCACCCCTGATGTTGATCCGCCCTTGGGCTCTCCCTCCCTAGTCCCCACTCCATCGAGCGGCCAAGCCCTCGTCCATCAACCCTGAGGCTGCTCCCCACGCTCCCAGCTAGAAGCGATGGCGGCAACTAGGAGCGGCTGAGCCGCCTTCCCTAGCCCTAAGGGTGGGCGGAAGCTTGGATCAACCAGCAGCGAGTCCCATCTTAATCCGTGGCTTTGTGAATGTGCTTGTGTGTTGATCTGTGTAAAATTGACTGCATCTGTTGATTTTTTTCTGATTTTTTACTAAGGCCCCATTTAGTTCCCTCTAAAATCCAAAAATTTTTGCGCAGTACCCGTCACATCGAATCTTGCAGCACATGCATGGAGTACTAAATGTAGACGGAAAAAAAACTAATTGCACAGTTGGATGAGAAATCGCGAGACGAAACTTTTGAACCTAATTAGTCCATAATTAAACACTAATTGCCAAATACAAACGAAAGTGCTACAGTACCTAAAACCCAAAAAAAATCGAATCTAAACAGGCCCTAAGTTGAATTGTTGTCCAGGCTAGAATGGGCTACCGGGCCGCCTAGCTTGCCTAGGCCTGACCCTGGGCATGACAGCCGACACAACTGGATAGACGTGCCTTTTTGTGCCCGTGTCGTGCCTAAACGTGTATGTGCCGTGTCGTGCGACGACATATTGGACATGTAGATGGTTGAGGCACGGAGCACGAGCACGACCAACGGATCAGGTTTTGGTGTATGTTTGGTTTGTGGGCGATGATTGCATCATATATTTTGGTTGAGCAAATACAAGTTCAGTGAAATCATATTTTATAAAAGAAGGTATTTGGTGATTCTGCAAGAGCAAATGAAAAAAAAAACTATACTAGCTATTTGGTTACTTGTATGATTGATGCAGTTTATCTAACCTGAGACTATGACAGGTGGGCTTGTTCTCCCGGGCCCAACGGATATGGTTGATCTGGCCGTATGCGGAGATGCTGCATGTGCGCATGTAGCTGCACCCATGGATCCAAGCATCACGGGAACCAATGCCCTCCTACACACCTAGCATGCATCGGGGTGTCAGCAGAATCAAACACGCCCTTAATGTTTGGAATGTTTTTGTAAGAGTAAATTCCACGTTCATCGAGGTACCTAAACATTATTCAGGTCTTACGGTAATCCTATCAAATCTCCGATCTTCGTGTTTAGCCTAGAGTATCTAAACCTGTTTAGTCCTCCTACGCGCCTAGGGCCACCGGACCCTGGGTCTGCCACTAACTACCATGACTGTTACAAATCTAGCCCATCAACTACAGTTAATCCGTCACTAATCAGCTCAAGCGTCGAACCCAACCCATCCTGGGTCGGGCTCATCCGTGCGCGTCATGCCCATGCCAAGGCTCGGCCAAGCCTCCAAAGAAAAGCAACGAACATGGTTATCTTATCCCAAGCCATGGATGGATATCTCCTTTTTGTGTTGGTGTGGTGAATGAATCTACGGATTTTGTAGCTCACGCGCCGCCGATTCTTGGTCCTCGGTGGATGCAAGCGAAAACGGGTGTTGGGTTTTGGCAAGTAAAGATGACGTTGACGTGACCTACGGACATGCCGGCTTCTGTGAGTTGAAGAAGGATAAGGCCCAGTTTGGTTACCCAAAAATTTTGCAAAATTTTTCACATTCCCCGTCACATCGAATCTTTGGACGCATGCATGAAGCATTAAATATAAATAAAAAATAAAACTAATTACACAGTTTAGACGAAATCCACGAGACGAATCTTTTAAGCCTAATTAAACTATGTTTGGACACTATTTACCAAATAACAACGAAAATGCTACAGTGTCCATTTCGCCAAAATTTTTGCAACTAAACAAGGCATAAGCTGCAGCTGCAGTGGAATCCGTGCTTTCACGGAACGGCGGTCTCTTGCGGGCGTGGTAATCCTGATCTGGGCCGGGGATGCTTGCTGTGGCAAGCATGCTATTACCAAGCGTACTTAACTACCAGGACGTGTGGTTGCACGCTAGCTATGTGCAGTTTAAGCGTAACGGGAGTACAGTAGTGTTTTCTTTTGCGAGAGACGTTCAGCAGATTTCGCAGACTGTCGGTCTGAACACAGGCACACAGGAGAGGTAACAGCAGCCAGCAGAGTCAATCGATCGTGCCAAATCATCGTTGTTCTTGCTCGCAAAAAAAGAAAAAGAAAAAGAAAAGAAATCACTGCTCGGGCCCGTGACGCTTGACGCAGCCAGTTGGACCGTAGTAGTAACCGAAATCTATCAAACACTGCACGGGCCGTTCGCGCCGACCGTAGAGAAGCTGAACCGCATGACGCCATTTGGTCGGAGCCGGATTCAGTAACCTTACAGAGCAAAGTCACGTTGTAACTTTCTTTCAATCTCCATCCTCCAGTTAGCATCCGACAGCTCCAATACTTTTAACTCCCGGCTCTAGGTTTTTCAATCGGTTTTCCGGCCGCAGGCCGCACGGACGCGGGCCTTAGCGCACGAAAGCGGCAGAGCCGGCAGGGAGCGCGTTGCCCGTCGCCATCGCGGGCACGGACGGCCGCGGGTGCCAGGAGCCGCGCGCATCGCCCCCACCGGCACCACCATCGCGGGCGTGCGTGCAGCCTTGCGGATGCTGCGCTACTCGCTGTCGCGGATGACCGGAACTTGAGCCGTCGCGGGAGATGCGGGAGCGCCGTGGTGGGCGGCTGGGAGCCGCACTTGGGATGCATCGGCCTCCCGACGGATTGCACGGAGCTGCGGTCCCGCGCCAAGAAGCTCGCTGAGCTCCTGCAGCAAGCGACGCGGGCCGAGCTGAACGAGTGCCCCGCCACGCACGTCAAGACCGACACGGAGGGGGCGCTCCACAAGGCCGCGGGCATGGCCACACGCTGCTTCCAGAGCCACTCCCACCTCTGCCGCTTCTTCACGTTCAACCCAGTGTTCGCGCTCCCGCGCACCCTCGCCCTGCTCGACACCGCGCTCGCCATCCGACGTCCAAAAACCTTTTCACGGAGTCCTCGCCACGCTGAGCCGCTGCTCAAAGCTGCACAACACGCCGCGCCGCCGCAGAAGTCTCGTGCCACACTTACCACACTAGCCCTCCCGCACCGCGTGCAGCTCGTGCGCAGCCCTCCCGCATGTCGCCGTCATCAGCCCCTTCCCGGAGAAGGCGGAATTCGAGTTGTCCCAGAGAAGATGGAGTCCCGCGCAGAGTCAGATCTCTCCGTCGTCGCGTCGTCCCGGAGGAGTGGGAGGAGATGGGGACAGGCATGCTACTCGCCGCCGTGGAGGAGATGGGCGCCACCATCTCAGGCACAGTGCAAGACCTCGCCGGCAAGGGGCCATGCTCTTCCGCGTCGACATGCTCACCGCCGCGGTCTGCCGCCGCCAGCACGCGTCCGCGCACGTCCAGCAGGCTGAAATGCCCAAATTTGGGAATTTGTTTATGCTAGAAATCACTAGATGCGTTAGATGTTAAATGGACGCACCAGATGAACGAAAAGTTACGACGCAACTTTACAGAGCAAAGTTACTGAATCCGGCTCCCATTTTATCATGGTTAGAAACCTGACTTAAATCCCACCTGTTCAAAAAGAACATAAAACTCTAGCTTTATTTTCAGTTAAACATTCTAAAGTTTGTATAAACTTATATAAGAAAAAAGTATCAATATTTCTAACAAAAATAGGCATACTATGAAATATATTTCTTGATTATTCTAATAATATTTATTCCGTATCATAAATATTACTTTGTTAAACTCAAAATGGTTTTGACTCAATGCTATAGTAGAATTGCATTATTTTTCATATGGAGGGAGTAAGGTTTTGTTCCTAAAGAGTTCTTGTAAGTACTTGGTATCATAAATATTTGTAAAGTTTACAAATTCATTCAAATTCAATCAGCCTGTTCGGGAGGCCGTATCGTATCGTGGATTATTTACTGCTGGCTGGTTTGGTGTGAGAGAAAAACACTATTCCCGGCTGAAAATTTACGATCGTTTACGAGCAAGCGAACAGGCTAATATTGATAAGCTATAAGTGTTTCTTTACGGAGGGAATAATCTGAACCTACCAGAGATCTTGCACCTCCAGCTCCAGGATTATACCTTCCTTCGTTCCACTCAACGAGACATCAGAAATCGGAAACAACAATTATAACGCACTACGGAATGGAAAAGTAGAGAAACAAAGGAGAACTCAATTTTGCAATTATCTACCGTTTTGGTGCTACTATCTCCGCCCCACGCACTCACTCTCTCATCCTCAAACCCTTCCCTTTACGTCTTTTAAACAAGCAAGCAATCTCCCCCAGGTGATTCCAAATCACCTCCCTCTTTCTCTCTCTATCCCCGGTTTCAGGTTTGTCCATCCCCTCCCCTCTCTCTGCTCCTCAAGACCTCAGAGTTCGCTCATCCCCTTTCCCATTCACACTCGCTCCCACAACAACTTGCCCCCACTGCCATTGGCGCCCCAGTCCCAAGCTCCAAATCTCAGGAGCTTCGTCCCGAGCCCTGAATCCATGCCCCCACTAGCCTCACTCCGCTGCCACTCCCCTGCATTGCTATAAATTCCACCGCATCTTGGCTCTGGCCCATCTAATCCGCCAAGGAACCATGGCCCGAGCTCCCAAATCCACCGGCATTGCCCTCACCCTCCTCCTACTGGCAGCAGCCGCCGCCGCCTCGGCCCTTCCTCTCCTCAACTCGTCGCTCCCTGACCCCGCTGCCGTCGTCGCCGACTTCCACAGTTACAGTTCACCCAAATTCAGTCTTTTTCAAGCCGTTGCTGCTGCAAAGTTGCAGCCTTTTCTTTTAAAAGGTGGGTTTCGCTTATGCTGAATGTGATGTTCTGTCGTCTATATCGGGCAGCAAGGTGGCGACGTCGCGGCGGCGGATGCAGGAAGCCGGGGCTGCCGGCGGCGGCGGGTGCATGACGGGCAACCCAATCGACGACTGCTGGCGGTGCGCGGGGACGGACTGGCGGCAGGACCGGCAGCGCCTGGTGGACTGCGGCATCGGGTTCGGCAGGAACGCGCTGGGCGGCAAGGGCGGTCCCGTGTACGTGGTGACGGACTCCTCCGACCGCGACCCCGTGAACCCGGTCCCGGGCACGCTCCGCCACGCCGCCATCCAGGAAGGTCCCTTGTGGATCGTGTTCGCATCGGACATGGCCATCCGCCTGAACGAGGAGCTGCTGGTGAACAGCTACAAGACCATCGACGGTCGCGGCGCCGACGTGCACATCGGCGGCGGCGGCGCGTGCATCACGCTGCAGTACGTGTCCAACGTGATCATCCACAACGTGCACGTCCACGACTGCGTCCCCGCGGGCAACGCCAACGTGCGTTTGTCGCCGACGCACTACGGGTGGCGACGGCATCTCGCTGTTCGGGGCGCGGGACGTGTGGGTGGACCACTGCGCGCTGTGGCGGTGCGCCGACGGGCTGGTGGACGCCATCACGGTCTCCAACAGCTACTTCGCGCACCACGACGAGGTGATGCTGCTGGGCGCCAGCGACGCGTACCTGCCGGACTCCGGGATGCAGGTCACCATCGCGTTCAACCGCTTCGGCCCCGGACTGGTGCAGCGGATGCCCCGCTGCCGCCGGGGGTACTTCCACATCGTCAACAACGACTACACGTCGTGGGAGATGTACGCCATCGGCCGTAGCGCCAGCCCCACCATCAACAGCCAGGGAAACCGCTACATCGCGCCCGCCGACCCAAACGCCAAGGAGGTGAGCATGCCGTGCCCCTTCGGCCTCTCCCTCGGAGTTGCTGCTGGCTTCTTTCCGTCGTGCCGTGCCGTGTGCTCGTGCTGCTCTGGCCGTTGCCCTTCTGGCCTGGGTTACGCGGCGCTGCTCTGTTCTTTGCTTGGGGGGCAGAGCACGGCACGGGCAGCAAACACGCACGTCTTTCCTCGCCTTGCCGTCTCCTGCCTGTGCCTTTCCGATGTCTTTTTTTTGGGCTTGGTTTTTACTATCTTTTATTTTGGACTGTGACCACTGTCCCTAGTCCGAAGTCCCAACCTTGTTTTGTTTGTGTTTTCCAACTCGAAGTCGAGTTGCCAAAAAAAAAAATCTAGGCATTTTTTCAGCATTTTGACCTGTTTGTTCGATCCGGATTGAAAGAGGCCGTTGTTGTTGCCTGGGGCTGGGGGGAATGTTTGGTGCATCTTCCTCATCCTCATCCCTTTTTTGACACAAACACCACCTCGCATCATGTTTTCCCCAATTGCCCAATCGGGGGTCCCGGCCAGTCTGCCAGTGTTCCCGTCCGTGCGCGCGGGCAGCAAGCAAGCATCATGTGAGAGAGTTGAAAGTTGATGAATGCGACGGTACGTGACGTGCACTCTCTCTCTCTCTCTCTGTGTGGCATGGCACCTATATAGCACGGATACAAATACACGTATCGATATCGGAAGGATACGGATACGCGGATACGGTAATTTCTTAAACATTCCGATACGCGGATACGTTTTAACTATTTTATTAATAAATAGATAACAATGCATAATAAATAGACGTTTTAACTTCTTCCTCGGTTTGCTCAGTGTTAGCTGATGGCCCCTGATCAACCATTTAACCAATTATATCTTCAATCAGCCAGTCAACCGTGCGTATCAATACTAAAATCTCTGTTTCAATATAAACTGCTACTCAGTTCATGCCGTTAACATCACAGTCAACAAGATGTAGCTCAGTTAAAACAATGGAAACAAAATAAATCATAGACTAACCTAGCGGCCAGGAGGACGAGAGCGTGGCGAAAACGGAGGCCCTGCCTTCATCCTCATCACCATCGCTGGCCGCCGAGCCATCGCCGGAGACCGAGATGAGGACAGGTCGCTGCGAGAACACTTGGTGCCAGCAGCCATGGAGCGAGGTCGCCTGGCCACGGATCGACACCGCCTGGCCGTGGATCCAGGCCGCCCGTCCTCGGATTGATGCCACCCCGTCCCGGATTGAGTCGCCTGGCCGCGGATCGACGATTGGGCGCAAGCCAGGACTGAGAGGCCGCCCAAGATGGGGGTGCTGGTTTCTGACAGAGGTGGCAGCCAAGATGGGGTCGCCGGACACGGATGGGGATTGAGAGGCGGAGGCGCGTAGGGACGGAGGGAACCGGGTGGAGGGGTCTTTTGCGGCGCCGCCGCGCCGGGGTGAGGCGGAGGCGGAGGCGGCTGCGCGTGGGCGACCGCGAGGGGTCGGGAGACGGGAGTAGGGCAGGCGGACTGGCGGCCGGCGTGGTAAGTTATTGGGCCGGTTGGGCCGTATCGACTCGGCTGAGACGTTTCCAATCGTTAGTTTTCAGCCCAGATAAGATGGGATACGTGGATACGCCGTGGATACGTATCCGGGCCATATCCCAGGCGTATCCGTATCGGATACGTATCCGATACGGGATACGCCCCTTCCCTGCCGTGTCCGTGCTTCTGAGCATGGCACTATGGCAGGTGACGAAGCGGGTGGACACGGCGGAGGGGCAGTGGGCGGGGTGGAACTGGCGGACGGAGGGCGACATGATGGTGAACGGCGCCTTCTTCGTGTCGTCCGGCGAGGGCCTGGAGGACATCTACGACAAGGCGTCGAGCACCGACCCAAAGTCGTCGACGCTCGTCGACGTGCTCACGCAGAACGCCGGCGTCCTCGGCGATCCCAGGTACGGACGCCGGATCACGTCACCGTCACCCCGTGAACTCTTCTTGTTCTTCGTGACTGCCGAGGGAGCTTTTTCTCTCCCTCTGACCCTCTCCTTGCTCGAATATCCCTCCCCCCCCCTCTCTCTCTCTCTCTCTATATATATATATATATATATATATATATATATATATACACACACACACGCGATGGAGATATTACAACAAACACTAGGTAACTCACTCGGATTCAGAATTCAAATTTAAAATTCATAAGTTACTATTCATAGCACTATTTAAATTTAACGTTCACTATTTAAATTCATGGCACTATTCAAAATACTCGTTACTATTCAAATTCGGAATATGAACAGTACACGAGCACTCATCCGGGAGTGGCTAAGGCATCCAAACTCTTCAATATTTAAGGCACTATTCAAGGCATAAGCTTTTTAAATTAAAAAGGGTGGATAGTGGATGCAGAATGCGTGTGTGATCAGTATGCGCGTGATTAGTGAATATACGTATACAGATTATGCTTCTCAGGATCTTTTGCAGGCTAGCGAGATCAACGTTTCAGCCGATCGTGCGACTATGCTTGTGTTAGTCCTCCTCGGTACTCACCGTATGCATCACTAGCTCGCTTCAGAACCAGGTTAACCCGGTCTTCTCCCTCGCTATCCCAAGCCACGCACACACAGGACTCAGATTCTATCGTCTCCCCAGGCAGTTTCACCCGAAGGGAACACTTCTCTACGCACACAGGGTTCTCTACAAACGTCGCTACCAGGGTTAACACGAGAACAACACACGCATATGTTTCTCCTCTAGGGTCTCTGGTATAGAGACATCGTCCTATATGAATGAGCTTAAAGGAAGGCAGGGATTAAAATATGATAGCTTAGTTTATTTTCACAGAGCAAGCTTACATACGGCTTTTTCTTTCGGAAAAGTCCAAGCACTTAACACAAACCTTAGGGATTACCTTACAAGCGCAGAAAGTGCACGATGACTTCCTTTATTCTAATTTACAGATAGTGGTGGAGTAATACAACGATAGTGGAGTATTACTATTTGTGGTGGATGATTCTCAGAGTTTTTATGAGGTCATGCTATTCATGGTGTACGTGGGAAAGTGGAGTCTTCAGTGGATGAATTCCTGATGATGGTGTTAGTGGTCTTCGGTCCGATACCGCATGAATGCGTCCGTCGTCTCTTTTTATAGTGCGAAGGGAGCCTTCTGGATTGTCCTTCATGCTTATCTTCTGGTGTCTTCAATTATTCTCCTTTACTGTTGTTTGGACAGTTGGACGGAGCTGCGTGCTTCAATAATTGTCCTGGCTACAGTAGAGTGACTGTATATTCTTTTTGCGTTGTCCTCCGTCGCACACGGTCTTATCCTTTTGGATATTCTTTGGTATGGTCTTCCACGCTCGAATGATTGATGTTGCAAACATCAATCCAAGGATTAAGACCATATCAAAGAATATCCAGAAGGATAAGACTGTGCGCGACGGAG